>NC_060184.1:68839191-68966691 GCF_021184085.1 Oncorhynchus gorbuscha
TTTGTGTGTGAGTAGACCTCTCTCTTTGTGTGTAAGTAGGCCTCTCTCTTTGTGTGTGAGTAGACCTCTCTCTTTGTGTGTGAGTAGACCTCTCTTTGTGTGTGAGTAGACCTCTCTCTGTGTGTGTGAGTAGACCTCTCTCTTTGTGTGCTAGTAGGCCTCTCTCATTGTGTGCAAAGTAGGCTATGTCAGGTAGCAGGTAGCCTAGTGGTTAGAGCGTTAGGCCAGTAACCAAAAGGTTGCTAGATTGAATCCTCGAGCCGACAAGGTAAAAATCTGTCGTTCTGCCCCTGAACAAGGCAGTTAACCCACTGTTCCTAGACCAGTTAACCCACTGTTCCTAGGCCATCATTATAAATAAGAATTTGTTCTTAACTGACTTGCCTAGAAAATAAGAAAATATGTCTGTATGATGTCATAAGGTGAATGCACCAATTTGTAAGTCGCTCTGGATAAGAGCGTCTGCTAAATGACTTAAATGTAAATGTAAATGTCTCTCTCGCACTCCCTCTCTGTCTCAGCATATTTAGTTTCTGCCAGTCCCCAACCACCGGATGTGCCGGTTTTCAGGGAAAATGGAAATAGAACCCATAACACAAGTTCCTATTTTGGACATTAATAACAAGGTGACACCAAAGATCATGGATATACTGACAAGATACTTTTCTATCCGCTCTAACAATGGTAGTCGTTGTCCACAAAGCGGCACGGCGGACTGTCTAACTCCCACCTATCTTTTCTTTGGATTGGTGAATACATCTCGTTACTTTTTGCACTATTCGATGAGGTTTGTTGACGTCAACTGCCTGTATTCAATGGAGAGAGATGCTATGCTACTAGCCTCATGCCATGAACATGCATAGCCATCTGGAGACAACTTCGATATGAAGTATTTTTACTCAAAGTTGTGGGGATGTCATATCAGTACACTCATAACAACGTAAGAATTACGAAACGTATATTAAATCAAATAAACCTCTGTAGCAAAAAGCCAGAAATGTTTTTGTTGACCAAATTCGACACTCTCTCATAGAGCCCCACAGTGGATGTGTCATAATACCCATGAAACCAAGCGGTCAAACAGGGAAAGTGTTCCAATCGTTTTTCCACCATTCATTTGTTGAATTTGGCTGTGTTTCGTGTAGGCTGACCTTGGAATGATGTTTTGATAACTGTGTAAATCTCTCTCGGACAAGGTGACTTTTATCAATATATTCGTCTCTATCTACTTTCGGATTAGAAAATGCAAATTAGCATTAAAGTAGACATCATGCAAGACTTCAACTCCCTGCTAGCTCCTACACGCCATCTCTAGCTGAGACCTTTTCTTACAGGTATTGTGTCAATTTAAAACTTGCACAAGACAATTTACAGATTTGTCAATTTAAAGAAATGTAGCTAATTTATTCATTACTAAATTTAGCTAATTTATTTGGGGGCGGCAGGGTAGCCTAGTGGTTAGAGCGTTGGACTAGTAACCGAAAGGTTGCAAGTTCGTAATCCTCGAGCTGACAAGGTACAAATCTGTCATTCTGCCCCTGAACAGGCAGTTAACCCACTGTTCCTAGGCCGTCATAGAAAATAAGAATTTGTTCTTAACTGACTTGCCTAGTAAAATAAAAATAAATTCATGACTAAATTTAGCTAATTTATTCATTACTAAATTTAGCTAATTTATTCATTACTAAATTTAGGTAACATTAGATAGTTAATCCAGAGATTATTCCCTTTGCCTTGATTCGGCAGTCTCATCCAGATCATCATGGCATTTGTAGTTCTTTATGATAGCGACATTAGCAGCTAGAAAGCACTTCATTTTTGAGGGGTAAATACCTTGTCCTAGAGAGTTAAACAGTTATCAAAATGTCACGCCAGGGTAAGCCTACACGAAACACAGCCATTATTTGAAGTTTATTAAATCCCCAATGGGAAAAATGAATGGTGGAAAAATTATTGGAATAATTTATTTGTTTGACCGCTAGGTTTTATGGGTATTATAACTCATACTGTGGTAGCCTATAGACCTCCATAGAAAAACTCCTTGCTTGGTTGGTGGGAGACAGTTGGGCCTCTCTCTTTACCTCTTCCTCTCTGGCCACACTCCATCTTAACTCCTCTACATTTACAGGATTGGTTGAACAGTTTAGAAGTCAACCTCCACCCCCGTTTTTTATTTATTCTCATCAAGATCAGTATGTAGGGGATCTAGTTTCAGCCATTTATTTTATGCCTGCTACATTAGGTTAGAGCATATTCAAGTGATGGGTCAGCATTACAAAGGTTTAACAGGCCACATAGTCAATAAAAATAATAATTAAAAACGTAATCTATCTTACATGTAGGCCTACCCAGTACCCACCTTTCCATTCCACCATGTAGCCTACTGTTTACTTAGTGCAGTAGGGTAAACACTAAACACATACCTAAATCAAGTTACCCGAGAGCGACAACAGCAGCGAACCGTCCTTTGTTTCTGAAGGAATTGAAGTAAAACATTTGGCGTCTTGGCAGGATTCCCCGAGGGAGCACACAAAGTGTGGCTCCAGGGTTCTGCTTTCCCACGGCCTTGCGCAGCAGTGTCAGCACTGAATCAAGCGGCGTCCTCTGACGGACATTCATGAGAGTGAGAACCAGACATCCCTAGAGACTGATTTTACAATTAAGATGAACCAGAACTAAGTGGGGAAAGTTGGCGACCGACTCAAAACCATTACCAGTGAGCCAGCACATCCAATTATAACAGCACATCCAATTGAAACAGTTTATAACAGCTAAAAGTAGACCTAATATGATGAAAAGTAAATTGATAAAAACCTATACCTTGCTTTGATTGTGCAGCCTGAACAGCATCCCTTTGTCTCCCCTTGTCTGTGCGAACAGGGTGAAAAGTGCAGTGAGTGCTGAAGCCATCTCTCTTACCTGTGCAGGTGAACCAACAGCAGAACAATGTCCATATCCCGAGACACTGTAAACCTCACAAGTTCTGCTTTTAGGGAAAGTCCTCATGGCACTGTCCCGTTTGGCTCCGTGGCGGCGATATGCAATGATACCCCAGGCATAGAAATTACAGAGGGAGGAGATCCTTTTTGCGACCCTAAAGTTCCTTTGAAAAAGCTCAGAAACCGGACCTGAGCGGGTCGGATGCGGCGGGAGCATTCACTCACTCACTCCCCCATATACCTGTGCGAGCAGGTGTCACACGGAGCCCCAGCATGCAGTGCGGCACAATGGGACCACTATGAAAGAGTACAATCCACACAACCATCCGTGCGACAGAAATTGGGGGCAAACTTGCTCCCCCGCGTGCCTGGCTGGACAAAAGAATGTTTGATGCCACTGTGTGTAAGGTATTACAAAAATGGAAACTTGGCTGCCATGTCCGTGGGTGTTACATAGGGCTCTGTGGAACCACAATAACCTGTAATTATTGGCCAGACAGTGTAACAAGACAGATCAAAATTTACTGGGGGTTTAGGAGCCAGGTCCAACTCGTGGTGTCATAAAAGCATATCGCCCTCCCCCAACGTTACAAATATTATCACATGACCCTCCCCTTGTACTGTAAATAAAAATGTGCACATCCTCCCCAGTCATAGACTTTACCAAAAAATGATTAGCACCACAAGTGATGACTTTAGCAACTTGGTGTTTATGTGGATGTCACTTGACCACTTCAGCATGGTTTTGTGGGACAGTCGATGCCACGCTGGGCTACAGCCCAGAAGGTTGAGGAGCTCTCTTCTCCCTGTCTGTTTCATTATTTCACAATCAGAGCAGACAGTAATCTGCTAGGAGGAAATCAGATTAACATTCTGATGCCATATTTGTAATTATATAAAATACATGCAATGAATTTCACAAACAGGTTTCTGTGTCAATGCACCACACAACCAATGAGCAACGCTGCATACATATTACCGACTTGGAGCATTTAATCACGGTTTGCATTTTCCACACCACAATCAAATAGAGCATGTCGATCTTGACAAACAGAAATAACATCCCTCCCTACTCATATACGAAGGTTTGGCTTGACAATCTCCAAATGTCATTAAACTTTTTATTGTTTTGTAATAGATGTCTCTTTCCATTCATCGCATGGCAGGTGGGCAGTTTGGACCCTGGAAAAATATAAGAGTGTCGTAGATGAACATGTGCAGGTAGCCTACAGGAGACTTTTGAAGTAGCCTGATCAGATTAACACATTGTGACTGGTTGTGTTTATGCCACACAGAAATTAAATGACAAATG
This sequence comes from Oncorhynchus gorbuscha, assembly GCF_021184085.1. NCBI lineage: Eukaryota > Metazoa > Chordata > Actinopteri > Salmoniformes > Salmonidae > Oncorhynchus > Oncorhynchus gorbuscha. The sequence goes on from NC_060184.1 coordinate 68,843,443, forward strand.
GAATATCTACATAGGCGTACAGAAGCCCATTATCAGCAACCATCACTGTGTTCCAATGGCACTTTGTGTTAGCTAATCCAAGTTTATCATTTTATGTTAGCACAGCTGAAAACTATGGTACTGATTAAAGAAGCAATAAAACTGGCCTTCTTTAGAAGAGTTGAGTATCTGGAGCATCAGTATTTGTGGGTTCGATTACAGGCTTAAAATGGCCAGAAACAAAGAACTGGAGCTCGGCCCCAGTGATGTACTGGGCTGTCCACACCAACCTCTGTAACCAAGATAGAGCACAGCCCATCGTTTCAAATGGAAACAAATGAGTCATAGTGGGCAGATCAAGCAAGCAGGTGGGCAGAACCAAGCACGAGCTAGCAAGATCCTTTTGGCACATTTGTATCATGCCAGTAGGGTCTTGCTAGTTGGTTTTAGTATACGTGTGTAATAACTTAATTAATTGTTGCACTCCTAAACACTACTTTGGAAAAGGGTAAAGTCTACAAAACTTAGTCCACTCTGTCCGTAACAGATTCTAGTTTTGGGAACAGAAAACTATATTGATGTGGATGGGGGTTTGCTCTCCCCTCTTTCTCCTATAGTCCTACAGCCTTTTGGTCTTACTGAAGTTGAGGGAGGTTGTTGTCCTGGCACAACACTGCTAAGTCTCTGACTTCCCTGTAGGCTGACTCATCGCCGTCAGTGATCAGGCCTACCATGTCGTGTCAACAGGAAACTTGATGGTGTTGGAGTTGTTTGCGGCCATGCAGTGTGGGTGAACAGGGAGTACAGGAGGGAACTAAGCCCACACCTCCGAGGGTTCCCCTTGTTGAGGTACACTGTGGCGGAAGTGTTATTGCCTACCCTCACCACCTGGGGACAGCCTTTCAGGATGTCTAGGATCCAGTCGCAGAGGGAGGGGTTCATTCCCAGGGTCCATAGCTTGGTGATGAGCTTTTCGGGGAACAGGGTGTTGAACGCTGAGCTGTAGTCTATGAACACCATTCTCACATAGTTTTTTCCTCTTTTGTCCAGGTGGGAAAGGGCAGTATGAAGTGCAACTGAGATTGTGTCATTTGTGGATCTGTCGGGACGATATGTGAATTGGAGTGGGTCTAGGATGTCTAGATGATGGTGTTGACGTGTGTCATGACCAGTCTTTCAAAGCAAAGTGCTACAGGGCGATAGTTATTTAGGCAGTTTACCTTGGAGGTCAATGCTGATCATCTTGAAACATTTTGGGATTACAGACTTGGACAAGGAGAGATTGTAAATGTCTGAGGACACCTGCCAGCTGGTCTGTGCATGCTTTGAGAGCGTGCCCTGGTATTTTGTCTGGCCTGTTAACCTGTTTAACTTTTTGTGGCTGGGGGGCAGTACTGAGTAGCTTGGATGAATAAGGTTCCCAATGTAAACGGCCTACTCCTCAGTCTCAGTTGCTAATATATGCATATTATTATTAGTGTTGGATAGAAAACACTCTAAAGTTTCTAAAACTGATGATGTCTGATGTCTGTGAGTATAACAGAACTCATATGACAAGCAAAATCCTGAGGAGAAATCAAAACAGGAAGTGAGATAATGAAATATGAATGATGTTGCACTGCCTAGGGGTTCCACTAGATGTCAACCATCAATATAAATTATAATGAGGCTTCTATGTTGTTGTGGGAGTGAATGAGAGCAGAATATATCAGCTGTCCATCAAGCAGCCATTTTGTGATTGCGCTTTTTCCTCATGGTACCCACTTGCGTTCCATGGCTCACGAAGACTAGAAGGAATACTCTGGTTGGAACTTTATTGAATCTATATGTTACAAACATCCTAATGATTGATTCTTTACTTAGTTTGAAATGTTTCTTCAACCGCTAATATCACTTTTTGAAGTTTTTGTCTGATATAATGCTGACCAGAATTAGCGTTTGGATATGTATACCAAACGCTCTAACAAAAGAAGGTATTTTTGACATTTTTGAACAAAACAAACATTTGTTGTGGACCTGGGATTCCTGGAGTGCTTTCTGATGTACATCATCAAAGGTAAGGGAATATTTATCATGTAATTTCTTGATTATGTTGACGCCATCTTCGCCATCTTTGCTATATTCCTCAAAGAGAGCATAAAAGGCATTTAGCTCGTTTGGGAGTTATTTTATTGCTGGGCAACTCATGGTTGGGTTTCCCTTTGTAATCTGGTATCGTCTGCAAGCCCTGCCATATACAACGAGCGCCGTAGCCGGTGTCATAGGATTCCACCTTCCTCCTATACTGTCCTTTTTGCATGTTTGTAGCGGAACTTCTTTTGTGCGTCCATGTCATTGTTCATGTTCTTATAGTCACTGTGGGGACGACATCCTCTATGCACTTATTGATGAAGCCTGTGACTGTTGTGGTAAACTCCTCAATGTTATCGAATGAATCCCGGAACATATCCCAGTCTGTACTAGCAAAACAGTCTTGTAGCCTCGCGTCTGCTTCGTTCGACCACTTCCGTGCATCACTGGTACTTCCTGTTTGAGCTTTTGTTTATAAACAGGAAGGAATCCAAATAAATCACACATCCCTCAAAACCAAAAAGTAAGCTAGACAACCCTCCCCTATTTTGGACCAGCCCCCCCACCCCAGTACATTTTAAACTGTCTCTTAGAACCTCTAAGGATTTATGAGTTACAAAGTTGTAGCCTTATAAATGACAAATAGCGTACTCGACATTAAGGGGGAAATTTAGTCTCCGAGAAGCAGTTTTTTTATGGAATATTTATTGTTGAAAGTGATGACTCAACAACATATCAGTTACTGTTACATAGAATACAGTATATAGCTGGGCCAGTGTAGCCCAGGCAGCAGCCATGGATGTGCAACATCCTACATTTTCAGAAAATGCAAAAATGGTGGGAAATTGTTTCATGACGAAAGTATGCATATTTCCCCCGTTTTCTCTGCCTTCTCTTCATTAAAGGGGCGGCAGGGTAGCCTAGTGGTTAGAGTGGAGGGGGGGCAGGGTAGCCTAGTGGTTAGAGTGGAGGGGGCCAGGGGCCTAGTGGTTAGAGTGGAGGGGGCCAGGGTAGCCTAGTGGTTAGAGTGGAGGGGGCCAGGGTGGCCTAGTGGTTAGAGTGGAGGGGGCCTAGCCTAGTGGTTAGAGTGGAGTGGAGGGGGCCAGGGTAGCCTAGAGTGGTTAGTGGAGAGTGGAGGGGGCCAGGGTAGCCTAGTGGTTAGAGTGGAGGGGGGCCCTAGTGGTTAGAGTGGAGGGGGCCAGGGTAGCCTAGTGGTTAGAGTGGAGGGGGGCCTAGTGGTTAGGTGGAGCCTAGTGGTTAGAGTGGAGGGGGCCAGGGTGGAGGGGGCCAGCCTAGTGGTTAGAGTGGAGGGGGCCAGGGTAGCCTAGTGGTTAGAGTGGAGGGGGGGCCTAGTGGTTAGAGTGGAGGGGGCCTAGCCTAGTGGTTAGAGTGGAGGGGGCCAGGGGCCTAGTGGTTAGAGTGGAGGGGGCCAGGGTAGCCTAGTGGTTAGAGTGGAGGGGGCCAGGGTAGCCTAGTGGTTAGAGTGGAGGGGGCCAGGGTAGCCTAGTGGTGGTTAGCCTAGTGGTTAGAGTGGAGGGGGCCAGGGGCCTAGTGGTTAGAGTGGAGGGGGCCAGGTAGCCTAGTGGTTAGAGTGGAGGGGGGCCAGGGTAGCCTAGTGGTTAGAGTGGAGGGGGCCAGGGTAGCCTAGTGGTTAGAGTGGAGGGGGCCAGGGGCCTAGTGGTTAGAGTGGAGGGGGCCAGGGTAGCCTAGTGGTTAGAGTGGAGGGGGCCAGGGTAGCCTAGTGGTTAGAGTGGAGGGGGCCAGGGTAGCCTAGTGGTTAGAGTGGAGGGGGGCCAGGGTAGCCTAGTGGTTAGAGTGGAGGGGGCCAGGGTAGCCTAGTGGTTAGAGTGGAGGGGGCCAGGGTAGCCTAGTGGTTAGAGTGGAGGGGGCCAGGGTAGCCTAGTGGTTAGAGTGGAGGGGGCCAGGTAGCCTAGTGGTTAGAGTGGAGGGGGCCAGGGTAGCCTAGTGGGTTAGCCTAGTGGTTAGAGTGGAGGGGGCCAGGGTAGCCTAGTGGTTAGAGTGGAGGGGGCCAGGGTAGCCTAGTGGTTAGAGTGGAGGGGGGGCCAGTGGTTAGAGTGGAGCCAGGGTAGCCTAGTGGTTAGAGTGGAGGGGGCCAGGGTAGCCTAGTGGTTAGGGTAGCCTAGTGGGAGTGGAGGGGGCCAGGGTAGCCTAGTGGTTAGCCTAGTGGGAGTGGGGGGGGCCAGGGTAGCCTAGTGGTTAGAGTGGAGGGGGCCAGGGTAGAGTGGGAGTGGAGGGGGCCAGGGTAGCCTAGTGGTTAGAGTGGAGGGGGCCAGGGTAGCCTGGTGGTGGAGGGGGCCAGGGTAGCCTAGTGGTTAGAGTGGAGGGGGCCAGGTAGCCTAGTGGTTAGAGTGGAGGGGGCCAGCGTGGCCTAGTGGTTAGAGTGGAGGGGGCCAGCGTGGCCTAGTGGTTAGAGTGGAGGGGGCCAGCGTGGCCTAGTGGTTAGAGTGGAGGGGGCCAGGGTAGCCTAGTGGTTAGAGTGGAGGGGGCCAGGGTAGCCTAGTGGTTAGAGTGGAGGGGGCCAGCGTGGCCTAGTGGTTAGAGTGGAGGGGGCCAGGGTGGCCTAGTGGTTAGAGTGGAGGGGGCCAGGTGGCCTAGTGGTTAGAGTGGAGGGGGCCAGGGTAGCCTAGTGGTTAGAGTGGAGGGGGAGGGGGCCAGGGGGGTAGCCTAGTGGTTAGAGTGGAGGGGGCCAGGGTGGCTAGTGGTTAGAGTGGAGGGGGCTAGTGGTTAGAGTGGAGGGGGCCAGCGTGGCCTAGTGGTTAGAGTGGAGGGGGCCAGGGTGGCCTAGTGGTTAGAGTGGAGGGGGCCAGGGTGGCCTAGTGGTTAGAGTGGAGGGGGCCAGGGTGGCCTAGTGGTTAGAGTGGAGGGGGGCCAGGGTAGCCTAGTGGTTGGAGGGGGCCAGGGAGCCTAGTGGGAGTGGAGGGGGCCAGGGTAGCCTAGTGGTTAGAGTGGAGGGGGCCAGGGGCCTAGTGGTTAGAGTGGAGGGGGGCCAGGGTAGCCTAGTGGTTAGAGTGGAGGGGGCCAGCGTGGCCTAGTGGTTAGAGTGGAGGGGGCCAGGGTAGCCTAGTGGTTAGAGTGGAGGGGGCCAGGGTAGCCTAGTGGTTAGAGTGGAGGGGGCCAGGGTGGCCTAGTGGTTAGAGTGGAGGGGGGCCAGGTTAGAGTGGAGGGGGCCAGGGTGGCCTAGTGGTTAGAGTGGAGGGGGCCAGGGTGGCCTAGTGGTTAGAGTGGAGGGGGCCAGGGTGGCCTAGTGGTTAGAGTGGAGGGGGCCAGGGTGGCCTAGTGGTTAGAGTGGAGGGGGCCAGGGTAGCCTAGTGGTTAGAGTGGAGGGGGGCCAGGGTAGCCTAGTGGTTAGAGTGGAGGGGGCCTAGTGGGCCTAGTGGTTAGAGTGGAGGGGGCCAGGGTAGCCTAGTGGTTAGAGTGGAGGGGGCCAGCGTGGCCTAGTGGTTAGAGTGGAGGGGGGGGTAGCCTAGTGGTTAGAGTGGGGGGGCCAGGGTAGCCTAGTGGTTAGAGTGGAGGGGGCCAGGGTAGCCTAGTGGTTAGAGTGGAGGGGGGGGCCAGGGTAGCCTAGTGGTTAGAGTGGAGGGGCCAGGGGGCCTAGTGGTTAGCCTAGTGGTTAGAGTGGAGGGGGCCAGGGTAGCCTAGTGGTTAGAGTGGAGGGGGCCAGGGTAGCCTAGTGGTTAGAGTGGAGGGGGCCAGGGTAGCCTAGGGTGGTGGTTAGAGTGGAGGGGGCCAGGGTGGCCTAGTGGTTAGAGTGGAGGGGGAGCCTAGTGGTTAGAGGGCCTAGTGGTTAGAGTGGAGGGGGCCAGGGTAGCCTAGTGGTTAGAGTGGGAGGGGGCCAGGGTAGCCTAGTGGTTAGAGTGGAGGGGGCCAGGTGGCCTAGTGGTTAGAGTGGTTAGCCTAGTGGTTAGAGTGGAGGGGGCCAGCGTGGCCTAGTGGTTAGAGTGGAGGGGGGCCAGGTGGCCTAGTGGTTAGAGTGGAGGGGGCCAGCGTGGCCTAGTGGTTAGAGTGGGAGTGGGGGGGCCAGCGTGGCCTAGTGGTTAGAGTGGAGGGGGCCAGCGTGGCCTAGTGGTTAGAGTGGTGGAGGGGGCCAGGGTGGCCTAGTGGTTAGAGTGGAGGGGGCCAGCGTGGCCTAGTGGTTAGAGTGGAGGGGGCCAGGGTGGCCTAGTGGTTAGAGTGGAGGGGGCCAGGGTAGCCTAGTGGTTAGAGTGGAGGGGGCCAGGGTAGCCTAGTGGTTAGAGTGGAGGGGGCCAGGGTAGCCTAGTGGTTAGAGTGGAGGGGGCCAGCGTGGCCTAGTGGTTAGAGTGGAGGGGGCCAGGGTGGCCTAGTGGTTAGAGTGGAGGGGGCCAGGGTGGCCTAGTGGTTAGAGTGGAGGGGGCCAGGGTGGCCTAGTGGTTAGAGTGGAGGGGGCCAGGGTGGAGTGGGAGTGGAGGGGGGGTGGCCTAGTGGTTAGAGTGGAGGGGGCCAGGGTGGCCTAGTGGTTAGAGTGGAGGGGGCCAGGGTAGCCTAGTGGTTAGAGTGGAGGGGGCCAGGGTAGCCTAGTGGTTAGAGTGGAGGGGGCCAGGGTAGCCTAGTGGTTTGGAGGGGCCAGTGGAGGGGGGGGCCAGGGTAGCCTAGTGGTTAGAGTGGAGGGGGGCCAGGTGGGCCAGGGTAGCCTAGTGGTTAGAGTGGAGGGGGGGGGCCTAGTGGTTAGAGTGGAGGGGGCCAGGGTGGCCTAGTGGTTAGAGTGGAGGGGGCCAGGGTAGCCTAGTGGTTAGAGTGGAGGGGGCCAGGGTAGCCTAGTGGTTAGAGTGGAGGGGGCCAGGGTAGCCTAGTGGTTAGAGTGGAGGGGGGGGGGCCTAGTGGTTAGAGTGGAGGGGGCCAGGGTAGCCTAGTGGTTAGAGTGGAGGGGGCCAGGGTGGCCTAGTGGTTAGAGTGGAGGGGGCCAGGGTAGCCTAGTGGTTAGAGTGGAGGGGGCCAGGGTAGCCTAGTGGTTAGAGTGGAGGGGGCCAGGGTAGCCTAGTGGTTAGAGTGGAGGGGGGCCAGGGTAGCCTAGTGGTTAGAGTGGAGGGGGCCAGCGTGGCCTAGTGGTTTGGAGGGGGGCCAGGGTAGAGTGGTTGGGGGCCAGGTAGCCTAGTGGTTGAGTGGAGGGGGGCCAGGGTAGCCTAGTGGTTAGAGTGGAGGGGGGCCAGGGTAGCCTAGTGGTTAGAGTGGAGGGGGCCAGGGCCAGGGGCCTAGTGGTTAGAGTGGAGGGGGCCAGGGTAGCCTAGTGGTTAGAGTGGAGGGGGCCAGCGTGGCCTAGTGGTTAGAGTGGAGGGGGCCAGGGTAGCCTAGTGGTTAGAGTGGAGGGGGCCAGGGTAGCCTAGTGGTTAGAGTGGAGGGGGGCCAGGGTAGCCTAGTGGTTAGAGTGGTAGCCTAGTGGTTAGAGTGGAGGGGGCCAGGGTGGCCTAGTGGTTAGAGTGGAGGGGGCCAGGGTGGCCTAGTGGTTAGAGTGGTAGCCTAGTGGTTAGAGTGGAGGGGGCCAGGGTAGCCTAGTGGTTAGAGTGGAGGGGGCCAGGGTAGCCTAGTGGTTAGAGTGGAGGGGGGGGGCCAGCGTGGCCGGGCCCAGTGGTTAGAGTGGAGGGGGCCAGGGGCCTAGTGGTTAGAGTGGAGGGGGCCAGGTAGCCTAGTGGTTAGAGTGGAGGGGGCCAGCGTGGCCTAGTGGTTAGAGTGGAGGGGGCCAGGGTAGCCTAGTGGTTAGAGTGGAGGGGGCCAGCGTGGCCTAGTGGTTAGAGTGGAGTGGGAGTGGAGGGGGCCTAGTGGTTAGAGTGGAGGGGGCCGTGGCCTAGTGGTTAGAGTGGAGGGGGCCAGGGTAGCCTAGTGGTTAGAGTGGAGGGGGGGGCCAGGTTAGAGTGGAGGGGGCCAGCCTAGTGGTTAGAGTGGAGGGGGCCAGGGTAGCCTAGTGGTTAGAGTGGAGGGGGCCAGGGGGCCTAGTGGTTAGAGTGGAGGGGGCCAGGGTAGCCTAGTGGTTAGAGTGGAGGGGGCCAGGGTAGCCTAGTGGTTAGAGTGGAGGGGGCCAGCCTAGTGGTTAGAGTGGAGGGGGGGGGCCAGGGTAGCCTAGTGGTTAGAGTGGAGGGGGCCAGGGGCCTAGTGGTTAGAGTGGAGGGGGCCAGGGTAGCCTAGTGGTTAGAGTGGAGGGGGCCAGGGTAGCCTAGCCAGGTAGCCTAGTGGTTAGAGTGGAGGGGGCCAGCGTGGCCTAGTGGTTAGAGTGGAGGGGGCCAGGGTAGCCTAGTGGTTAGAGTGGAGGGGGGGGGCCAGGAGGGGGTAGCCTAGTGGTTAGAGTGGAGGGGGCCAGGGTAGCCTAGTGGTTAGAGTGGAGGGGGCCAGGGTAGCCTAGTGGTTAGAGTGGAGGGGGCCAGCGTGGCCTAGTGGTTAGAGTGGAGGGGGGCCAGCGTGGCCTAGTGGTTAGAGTGGAGGGGGGCCAGGGTAGCCTAGTGGTTAGAGTGGAGGGGGGCCAGGGTAGCCTAGTGGTTAGATCGTTGGACTAGGAACCGGAAGGTTGCAAGTTCAAACCCCCGAGCTGACAAGATACAAATCTGTCGTTCTGCCCCTGAACAGGCAGTTAAAAAGGTAGTTAAGGAGGAAAATGACGCCTTCACAGCCTGAATAGACGATGCTTTACGTACGAGCAGTTCCACAGGGGACTCAAGTGTATTACCAGGAATGGACATAGTACCTAAATGATAGTGCAGGCAGCCTAGGCTAGAGCCAGTATAGAGCTAGACATACAGAGACAGAGAGATTTGGAGGCCATATGGTTTAGGTCCACGCTCTAAAAATGTCTAGGTTAAAAACAACCCAATTTGGTAACCAAGCGCTGGGTAAATATTGGACAGAACACACGCTGGGTTACTTTGACCCAGACAGCTGGGTTGCGTGAATAACACAACAAGTTGGGTTGTTGGGATTACTCAAACATGGGTTAATATAACCATCAACTGGGTATTTTATACTCTCATGCTGGGTTGATTTAGCAGCTGGGTATTTTTTATGCTATTTTCAGGAGGCGTGGCTTATTAGGGGTGTTTGGCTTTCAGCTAGATCTAATGCAACATTTGGGTCAATCAAACATATCTATTTTTTTACACTGTATGTTTGTGGTTAGGGTTGATTGGCTGAAGGGGACCAGTGCTGCGTCTAACCTGTGTCAATCTCTCCTGATCTTCATTCCTGTAACAGCTTTATATACTGTCCACTCATTACCTGGTGTTTTCGAAGATGATATAGATGGTATAGATAGTAATTACATTTTATATGGGATTCATTTAAGTAGACACCAGAAAGTACACATTGTAATTTTGTAGTAAATACCAGTTGAAATAGGACTATGAAATAAAGGGTGTTGAAATTGACTCAGGTGACGATGTGGCTCTGGATCCAGGTGGTGAACTTGTTGACACGGGTGTAGACGCCTGGTAGGTTGGGTCTGCCGCACCCCGCCCCCCAACTCACGATTCCTGTGAGGAACCATCGCCCCTCTGAGCCTGGGGACCAGCACGACAGAGGACCCCCTGAGTCCCCCTGGGGAGGGCGAAAAGGGCACAGTAAGGATTAGGGCCTATGGGTAAAGGGGATAAGGGCAATAGACGATAAGGACATACTAAGAAAGAGGGCTAAATGGTACACTTAATGTAAAGGGCATAGGAGCACACTAAGTCTGAGGGTGTTTGTGGGCCACTCACCCTGCAGGCGTCCCGCTGTCCAGAGGGGACTCCGGCACACAGCATGCGGGGCGAGACGGGGCCGTACCTTCTCTTACACTCACTCTGATCCAGGACAGAAACCTCTGCCTTCTGTAACACTGTGGGAAGGGTCTTATCTGAGGATAGAAGGGAACATGATCTCTGTATGTGAGATTCTTGTACACCAAACTCTGTATATCCATGGTTTTGTCTCTCACCCTCCTCAGAGCGGTACCCCCATCCTGTGACCCAGCAGCGGTGTGCATGTGTGAGAGTCTGTGAGGTGGCCGGCAGACACACGGGCTGGATGAGGAAGCTGAGGGAGGGAGGCCAGGGGCTCCTCAGCTGCAGCAGGGCGATGTCATAGTCAAAGGTCAGCCTGTTGTAGTACTCGTGCACAACGATGCGCTGGATCTCTGCCACGTGCCTGGCACTACCCTGGTACAGCATACCCAGATGGGCACTCCACTGGCGCGGGTCTGACAGCCTGGGGAGCGTCAAGAGAAAGTGGTTAGAGGTCAAAGGTTATGGCTGAACAGGGATCATGTAAATAAACTGTATTCAATGAAGTGAAAAGCTAATTTGGTTCATTACTGTCATTGCCAGAGAAAAGTTGCATGTGGATGATGATGTTGGGCTGGGGTCAATCTGGTATCAGTGTGTACCTGGTCCACTTCTATTCAGTACAGTAGTTATAACAGGATCATAATGTGGTCAGTCAATCTGTAGACTGCATACACACCTGTCCCTGCTGAAGCAGTGTGCTGCTGAGATGAGCCAATCAGAAGAGAGGACAGAGGCTCCACAGTACAGGTAGCCAGAGAAGTGCAAGCTGACCTGCCATGGCCACTCCCCCTCGAGGGCATTGATTCCACCGACCACCCGAAGACCCGAGGTCGAGTCTACTTTCTTCACAGTAGAGGACCGGCCACAGGCTGTGATTCAGATCGTTAATAAAACTTTGGAAAGTGTGTGTGTGTGTGTGTGTACAGGTGCATGTCTCTTATGTGTACATTATGTGTTTTTGTGTGAATATCTCTGTGTGTGTGTGTGTATACATGTATGTTGGTGTGTGTGTAAAGTACGGTACACGTGTGCTGAGTCACTTCTGTGACAAACTGTTCTGCCGCAGCCTGATTAAAAACGATCGCTCTATGTGTGTGTGTGTGTGTGTGTGTGTGTGTGTGTGTGTGTGTGTGTGTGTGTGTGTGTGTGTGTGTGTGTGTGTGTGTGTGATCAAAGCCTCGGCCGCTCCAATCACAGCATATTACCAGCAAACACAGAGAGCCATTACAGTGGGGGCAGAACAGAGCTACAGAGAAGCAGCTGCATTACCCCACTAAATAACTGCACATAATCAGAGGAAGGCTCACACAAAGCCATGTGGGGATTCTTTGGGTCTGGCTAGACTGATTGAAACTAGATAAATGGTAGTGATTAAAGTGGTTGAGACACAAGGTTGGATCATTTGTTTGTGTGTTTTTATATTGAGGTTTAGTTGCCATAAATTGAATATGTTCACGTTGTGGTTGAGATAAACCAAATGAATGGTTATGTTCCGGTTGAGGACTCACCACAGTCCCTCTCGTCACTGTGGTCTGAGCAGTCGGTGACTCCATCACACCTGGCGTTCTTCTTCAGGATGCAGGACCCACTGTTACATCTGTACCTGATGTCAGAGCAGCTCGTCTCTGTACAGCACCAGGGAACACACACTCAGTATACTCATCCACAATGGCAGATTAGTGGTACACACACATATGGACAGAGACATACATACTGTAAAGCTTATTAATGAGCAGTGATACTAGCAAGAGCAGTGTGCCGGTTTCTTCTTTTTTCTCATACACTACATGACCAAAAGTATGTGAACACCTGCTCGTCAAACATCTCATTCCAAAATCATGGGAATTAATATGGAGTTGGTTCCCCTTTTGCTGCTATAACAGCCTTCTGGGAAGGATTTCCACTAGATGTTGGAAAATTTCCGCAGGGACTTGCTTCCATTTAACCATGAGCATTCCTGAGGTCGGCCACTGATGTTGGGCGAATAGTTCTGGCTCGCAGTAGGCGTTCCAATTCATCCCAAAGGTGTTTGTTGAGGTCCTCACTTTGTGCACGGAGGCTGAAACCGGAAAGGGTCTTCACCAAACTTTTAGTCAGTGGTACAACTCGGGGATTCGATCCAGCAACCTTTTGGTTACTGGCTCAACGCTCTAACCACTAGGCTACCTACCTTGCCACAAAGTTAGAAGCACAGAATCGTCAAGAATGTCATTGTATGCTGTAGCGTTAAGATTTCCCTTCATTGGAACTAAGGGACCTAGCCCGAACCATGAAAAACAGCCCCAGACCATTATTCCTCCTCCACCAAACTTTACAGTTGGCACTATACATTCAGGCAGGTAGCATTCTCCTGACATCCGCCAAATCCAGATTTGTCTGTCGGACTGCCAGATGCTGAAATATGATTCATCACTCCAGAGGACCTCTTTCCACTGATCCATAGTCCAGTGGTGGAGAGCTTTATACCACTCCAGCCGACGCTAGGCATTGCCAATGGTGATCTTAGGCTTGTGTGCGGCTACTCGACCATGGAAACCCACTTCATGAAGCTCCCGACGAACAGTTATTGTGCTGACATTGCTTCCAGAGGCAGTTTGGAACTCGGTAGAGTGTTGCAAAGTTTTGTGAGCCTGTGTGGCCTACCACTTTGCAACTAATCCATTGTTGCACCTAGACGTTTCCACTTCACAATAACAGAATTAAGAGTTGATTGGAGAAGTTCTAGCAGAGCAGATATTTGACTAATTGACTTCCTATGACAGTGCCACGTTGAAAGCCACTGAGCTCTTTAGTAAGGCCATTCTACTGCCAATGTTTGTCTATGAACATTTTATGGCCTTGTGCTCAATTTTATACACCTGTCAGCAACGGTTGTGGCAGAAATATCCAAATGCACTAATTTGTCCACTAGTATGTCCACATACTTTTGTATATATAGTGTACACACATATAAAAACAGGATAGGATTCCTTTCTACCCAGAGTGCAGTTGGTTTCGTCCCTGCCGTCATTGCAGTCTCTCTCTCCATTGCACATGTACAGTGGGTGAAGAGGACTGGAGCCTCCACAGTTCTTACTAGGCCTTGCTGAACAGGAAAATATCAATTCAAAGGAATATATCAGTTCTTAACAACATTTTTGATGATGTCAATACTGAAGTTCTAGCATGTATGATGCTGTTGTTAATTCCTGTTTACATACCGCAGAAGACCTCATCACTCTCGTCCTGACAGTCGTCCAGGCCGTCACAGCGTCGGGTCTTCTCCACACACAGCCCTGTGGAGCACAGGAAATGGCCCTCTGCACACGCTGGGGGAGACAGGGGTGAGGGAAGGGGGAGACGGGGGGAGGGAAGGGGGACGGGGGTGAGGGAAGGGGGGAAGGGGGGGTGGGAGAGGGAGACAGCAGAGAGAGCGGAGAGGGAGCGGAGACAGGGAGAGGAGACAGGAGAGGGAGACAGGGGGAGAGGGAGACAGGGGAGAGGGAGCAGGGGAGGGAGACAGCGGAGAGGGAAGCGGAGAGGGAAGGGGGAGACAGCGGAGAGGGAGACAGCGGAGAGGGAGACAGCGGAGAGGGAGACAGCGGAGAGGGAAGGGGGGAGACAGCGGAGAGGGAGACAGCGGAGAGGGAGACAGCGGAGAGGGAGACAGCGGAGAGGGAACAGGGAGACAGCGGGGTGTGGGAACAGGGGGAGACAGGGTGTGGGAACAGCGGAGAGGGAGACAGCGGAGAGGGAAGGGGGGAGACAGCGGAGAGGGAACAGGGAGACAGGGGTGTGGGAACAGGGAGACAGGGGTGTGGGAACAGGGAGACAGGGGTGTGGGAACAGGGAGACAGGGGTGTGGGAACAGGGAGACAGGGGTGTGGGAACAGGGAGACAGGGGTGTGGGATCAGGGAGACCGGGTGTATAGTAGAAGAGAAGTGTGGTTCTTCTACTGTCTCAGGACTATGGTAGTGAATTTAAAATGAATATATAACTGAACAAGATGCAGATTCAGTGAAGGTGATGGGTAAGGAAGTAGTGAGAGAAAGAAGGAAGACTGAGAAAAAGGTCCTGGTAAAGTTGTTACGTTGGCTGATGTTGAAGCTACTAGATTCGGCCTGGAAGGGTTGGTCAGAGCTCCGGGAGCTGCTGCGAAACTCCACCTCAGCGGTGGTGTCAGGGATACGGAACACTGTGGTGTGGCCTATGTAGCTTCCACAGTATCTATGGACATCAGCACACAATCAATCAAATAACAAACCAATCTGGAAATCAATCTGTCCATCGGTTCTGGATATGGAACACAACATACAGTGATATTACCTCTACCTACATCTACAAATGATCTCGACTAACCTCTACCCCTGCATGTTGACACGTTGACACGTACCCCCTGTACACAGCCTTGTTATTGTTATTTAATTATGTTACTTTTTATAATTCTTTACTTTATTTGGTAAATATTTTCTTAACTCTTTCTTGAACTGCATTGTTGGTTAGGGGCTTGTAAGTAAGCATTTCACGGTAAGGTCTACACCTGTTGTATTCGGGGCATGTGACAAATCAAGTTTGATTTAGATTTGAGGTTAAAACAGACAGTCACACACACACACACACTCTTACATGATCTCCTTGACCTTCCACCAGCCGTGCTCACAGGCCGCTATGTCCTTCAGCTTCAGCACATAATTGTGGAACTTCAGAGCCACTCCCAGAGCAATGTGGGGGGTCTGTGGACGACAACACATGACGTCTGTTGACATTTCATCAATATTAGTCAGTGGGGTGAATGTGAGCCAAATAGACTTAAATACCTGAAACCTCCATATGAAGGAGCACTGAGGAGGCAGCAGACTGGGGTAAAAGGGACTGGTGATCTGACCGGAGAAATCTGGCTCTGCCTGGATCTCTACGTAAGTCACTGTTAAGGGAATTTTTATCAATGATGACTAATTATGTATACATTTCAATCAGAACTGACTAATCAGAATACTATTATGTTACTGTATATGTACTAATCAGAATACTATTATGTTACTGTATATGTACTAATCAGAATACTATTATGTTACTGTATATGTACTAATCAGAATACTATTATGTTACTGTATATGTACTAATCAGAATACTATTATGTTACTGTATATGTACTAATCAGAATACTATTATGTTACTGTATATGTACTAATCAGAATACTATTATGTTACTGTATATGTAACCAGAATACTATTATGTTCATTTACTAACCAGAATACTATTATGTTACTGTATATGTACTAACCAGAATACTATTATGTTACTGTATATGAACTAATCAGAATACTATTATGTTACTGTATATGTATGAATTTTCTTTTTAATCTTAGTACTGAATATAATGTGTGTAAATATAATCAAGAATTAGAACAATGTCTGTTCCTTGGTAGAAATAAATGAACTATATCACCAGAAGACCTGCCAGGAGCATGTCCTTGGCTCGGTCATATATTATCTTAATAGGGAAAGACCATGTGAGAACCATGCAGCCTTGGAACTGGAACTAATGACGTCATTTTAAGTTAATAACCTGTGGTAAAATGTGTAAGGAGTAGTACTCTCGTGAATAAAATCTGCTGTTTGACTTTAAGACTGGGCTCTGTCCATTACTATAAAATAAGGGTCTTACAAATCCTTAAGAATTGACAGTGTCTCATTTTAATTGGGTGTTAAAACATAGAGCAATTTAATTCCTGCAACAGTCACACGCTCTGGTAGGGAGACACACATCAACGAGATAAAATACCAGTCTGTCAGTAGTATAGTATTATTGTCAGAGAATCTGTCTTACGTTCCTCAGCGATGGCCTGGAAGTGTCCTCTGAAGTGCTTGTTGCCCTGGGTCATCCTGAGGGACAGCAGCATGACGTTGGACGTGGAGACCAGAGACAGGGACTGGGACACGGGCTCACACACCCTGCAGGGTATGGGCAGAGTTAGACTGTTCGGTCGGTCGGAGGTTCTGTCAGTCTGTCTGTCTATTCAACTTCATCCGTAGATCCATCCAGAGTCACACTGACTCACCTGTAGAGAGTACGCCCCCTCATGGGCAGCAGGGCGTCGTACATGGTGAGGGCATCACTGACACAGTCGCTGGGCTCAATGTGCAGGGAGGTAATGGTGAGGCGGATCAGAGTGCCAGGGGTAGACGTCAGCTTGATGTAGCAGCTCAGACCTCCCCATGACGAGTAGACGTTTAGGGGAACACTGGAGCCTGGCAGGCTGGCATACAGCTTGTCCACACACTGAGAGCCTGTAGCACAGAGAGAGAGACGAGGGCTTTGGCTTGTACTCTTACTCTACCACAGCCATGCTAGTAAGTAGGAAGATACTCAACATAATGTGGCAATAAAACAGATGAATTGAGTTAACTCACCCGCTGCAATTGATGTATAATCTGATCGTAGAGCAGCTGAGGAGAACAAAAAGAACATCAACAAAGGATATATAGAGATCACAGAAATCTACACACACACTCACCATTAACGAGTATGGAATCTATGTCTACGGGCAGGCCAAGTAGGTACCCTACAGAAGACCTGTTCCTCAGGCTGGTGAGGACTGAGTCTCTGAGGATAGCTCCTACACACTCCTCACACACGGCTGGGGTCTTCAGTCTCGGCACCACAAACACCATCCAGAAATGCACCAGCAGACCACCCTTGTTATCACTGTGAGGAGATGTATGTGTGTACAGGGGTTTGTTCCAACCAAGCACTATAACATCTTATTCAACCAATCACTGACTGATTCACAGTGTACCTGAGGTCTGATATGGCGGTGAGTTTGTAGAGTTTGGACACTGAGGACATTCTGTACACACTGCTCACCTGTGGAGGGACACGTTTAGTAACCATGAACATAATGAAGGACTTGTATTTCTACGCTATAGATATAGAGTTCCAAGCTTAGGGTGTGTGTTTGCTCAGTGTATTTGACCACTGCAGAAAACAGTAAATCGTCTCACACTCACCACGTGCTGTATCTTGTTTGCCATGGAAACAAACTCATGGGACTCTGCCTGGCGGTACTCGGGGATGAAATCTACGTTGGCAACACGGAACATTCCGGCAAAATACACTCCGCTGTTGCTCTCCCTGCGAACTGGGAATAAATATACAATGTAAGGAACTATTCATGAAGATTTAGATAACTAAAATGTTTGTGTGTACATGTGAGAAAGACATTGCGTTTGAGTCTCCTTGTAAGTTAACTCACATATGAAGACCCAGAGCAGTGACCACACGATGACCACGACCACAAACACAACCACGGTGATGAGGATGGTCAGGTTCTGGAGGTTCCACAGAGGAGCCCAGCTCTTCCTGGGCAGCTGGGTCCTGATGCGTGACATACGTCTGGCTCTGCTGCGGCCGTTGTACCTCGTACACAGCCTCTGGAGGGTGTGGTCAACCGTGGCCACCTCCACAGTCACATCCTTAACCTGGAGATCATACAGCACATCAACACGTAACAGCATCTCCCCACACTGCAAGACAGCAGAACAAATAGGGCATAAAGTGCCACTGTCTTTGTGGGCCAGTATACTGTAAGTCACCAACACTCTCAATCGTATCATCAACGGAGCGCAGACTGTTTATATACGCAGTATGTATGTACACTATTGCTTATCAACCACAGATATCATGGTAACAAATGGTGTTTAATTACATTTACAGTGACACTTTACTTGCAGATATCATGGCGCCGCTTGTTGCCATGATATCTGTGTTTGATAAGCAACAGTGTACATACAGTTTAAGTCGGAGGTTTACATACACTTAGGTTGGAGTCATTAAAACTCGTTTTTCAACCACTCCACAAATTTCTCGTTAACAAACTATAGTTTTGGCAAGTCGGTTAGGCTATCTACTTAGTGCATGACACAAGTCATTTTTCCAACAATTGTTAAACAATTTAAAGGCAATGCTACCAAGTACTAATTGAGTGTATGTAAACTGGGAATGTGATGAAAGAAATAAAAGCTGAAATAAATCATTCTCTCTACTATTATTCTGACATTTCACATTCTTCAAATAAAGTGGTGATCCTAACTGACCTAAGACAGGGACTTTTTACTAGAATTAAATGTCAGGAATTATGATCCTGACAATTGGCGATCAAATAGATATGACCTTTTTTTCTCACGGAAGGCGTACTAAACAGGCACTGTGACTAGTACTGTTCTTGGGGACTGGAGGGTCGGAAACCAATGGGTACGGTGGGGAAGGAAGGACTGGTCAAATGGCCTATGTTCAGAACCATTTCCATTTTTACCCGTGCTTAATGGCGGTGTAGGGAAAACTGGAGTCGACTGTTGAAAGTAGCAGGGGAGTGAACGTTATTTATAATAAGGGTTACATTGAGAAAATGAATGGCCCTCCCTTCAGCTAAATATATTTGACCTAAACCCTCCATGAACGCTTAAAACTAAAAAGTGACCCTACCCTATATCCCAAATAGTAATTACAACATAAAGTGACCCTACCCTATATCCCAAATAATAATTACAACATAAAGTGACACTACCCTATATCCCAAATAATAATTACAACATAAAGTGACCCTACCCTATATCCCAAATAATAATTACAACATAGTGACCCTACCCTATATCCCAAATAATAATTACAACATAAAGTGACCCTACCCTATATCCCAAATAATAATTACAACATAAAGTGACCCTACCCTATATCCCAAATAATAATTACAACATAAAGTGACCCTACCCTATATCCCAAATAATAATTACAACATAGTGACCCTACCCTATATCCCAAATAATAATTACAACATAAAGTGACCCTACCCTATATCCCAAATAATAATTACAACATAAAGTGACCCTACCCTATATCCCAAATAATAATTACAACATAAAGTGACCCTACCCTATATCCCAAATAATAATTACAACATAAAGTGACCCTACCCTATATCCCAAATAATAATTACAACATAAAGTGACCCTACCCTATATCCCAAATAATAATTACAACATAAAGTCGATAGCAGAGAACATGTCTACCCTCAATTCTTGTACAGACCAGAGCCTTAGATATGCAGTTTTAGAAACTGTTCTTCGTCCTGTCAGCATTATATGGCAACGAAGGAATGTTGATAGCACACAGGGCTGCAGGCCAGAAGGTTGTTGGTTCGCAGACCACCATGGACAAGAGTAGGGGTGGAGAGACCTTTATAGTAAAAACATTGAGTGAATCTATGATCGTATTTGCAGGTCAGATATATATATTTTTTATAAACATTTCATGCAATTCTACGTCATTTTACACATTACCAGAATATTTTTTAATACCACAATAATGACCGAAATTGCAGAATGAACAGAGACAGGCATGTAGGCCTTTTTTATCATATTTCTCCAATGACAAATCAGTATGTCTTGTTTGCAACAAAACTGTCCCTGTTTGCAAATAATTAAATCTGAGATATTATTAGGGATCTGAGCATAGTACTTTCAAAAATTAGGCCTACTTTTCCACCCTAGACAGCGTAGAACTACCGACACAGAAGTTTAAACTGCTGGTTATTCTTCTGTGGCTTAACCCAATGACAGGTCACCAGTGTTTCCCTAAAAGGTGTCTGGGTTTAAACATGTATTGTACAGTCCCAAGCAAAGTCCATTTTTTGTCTCATCGGCTATAGAAGGTTGTAGCTCAGCCTCATCCAACCTCAGCCTCAACCCCACATATCTACCCCAATTGCTCATATTCAGTGCCCAGAAGTCAAAGGTTATTCCACTACCTAAGGGAAAAGGATCTGCATTCACTGGTTCTAATAGTCATTCTATAAGCTTGCTGCCTGTGTTAAGTAAATTATTGGAAAAAAAATGTATCAGTACAAATCAAGGATTATTTCTCATATAATGATCTGATAACAGGTTTCCGGCATGCATACAAGAAGGGCATTCTATGAGTACGGCCTTTAAACAAATTACAGATGATTGGTTAAAGAGCATGGAAGACAGGAAGTTAGTTGGTGCAGTGTTGCTAGATTTCAGTGCTTCTTTTGATGTAAATGATCATGAACTGTTACTAGGTAAACTCAAATGTTATGGTTTTAAGTCTGCAGCTCTATCCAGGATGGAAAGCTATCTATCCAGGAGAAGGCAAAAAGTGTTCTTTAATGGTAGCTTTTTAAACAGTAAATATAAACAATGTGGTGTTCCTCAAGGAAGCCGCCTAGGCCCACTTCTCTACTCTCTTTACTAATGATTTAGCTTCAGTAATGAACAAAGCAAGAGTGGTAATGTATGCTGATGACTCTACAATGTATAGCGCAGCATCAGAATGTAATGAGCTAACAGATGTACTGAGTAGTGAACAAAGAATGGTCTCTGAATGGGTTGATATGAACAAATTGATGGGGGGGGGGGGTCTGCAGCAAAGAAATCACTCAGAACAGGGCTGCCATATTAGCTCTACATTGCTCTATCCAAATGAATGCATCAGAATCTCTCATGGATTCACATTGTGAAACGAATTACTATCCAGTCTTCTGATTTTCGTTAGGAATGGTTGTTAGAGGAAATTATGGTTGAAATGACTAATTATGTATACATTCCAATCAGAACGGACTTGTCCAAATGCTATAATGTACTGTACATATGAATTTTCTCTCTTGCTCCCATTCCCAATTGTATATAATGTAGTCAGGAGTTTAGTAACAATGAAGGTCTGTTCCTTAGTTCATTCATTGTACAATCTCCAGGTGGCAGGAACGGCCGAATCTCCAGACTGTCTAGAATGTTGATTTATACTGACTGACCTTGACTTCGTATTGATAATGCGAAGGCTCGAGAGCTAGAGGGCCCCTCTACTTGTGAAATAGATAGAACGTTTAGAAAACGCTGACGTCATTTTCAGTTTATAACCTGTGGAAATATGTGTATGTGGCAGTACTTTCTTGAAATAAACGCTGTTACCTTTGGCTTTTAAGACTGGTCTCAATCTACTTCATGCATAATTAATGAACTTACAAATCATTAATGAATTAGAATGAGTGCGAATTTGATTTTGGCTACAAAACATACAGGAATTTAGAAATTCCACTAACAATGGTATACACACAGTATTTTTCAGGCCAGTTAGTACATAATAGCAAAATGCATAACCACCAAACCAGACAGGTAAGTTCAGGGCATCTAGGACAACCCAAGCCAAGGACAAATCGACTTAAATCTACAGTTTTATATAGAGCCATAGTTGAATGGAACTCTAAATCAATGCATATTTCTCAGGCAAAAACTAAATCCACCTTCAATAATTTTTTAAAAGACATCTAACCATAGGAAATAGAAAGCATCAACTGAATGTTAAAAGTGCTTCCTGTCAGGTAATTTAATTGTCTGTATTGTCTATTTGGTCATTGTTTGTAATGTCTTACTAAACTGGTGTTGGACCCCAGGAAGATTAGCTAACGTTATGGCGTTAGCTAATGGGGATCCTAATAAAAATGAGCAAATTCTCTGAATATTAAAGAAACGAAACCAAGACATCCCCATATGCAACAGAATCACGTATTTTCAGGTATTTTCCAGTTTGTTTCTAGCATAAAACATTGCGGACCAAAGGGCTGTTACAGATAACTTTTTGTGAACTGTATGGGTCGAGCCCTGAATGCTGATTGGTTGGCAGCCGTAATATATCAGACCGTATACCACGGGTATGGCTAAACACTTATTTTTACTGCTCTAATTATGTTGGTAACCTACAAATCTATGGCTATAGCAGCCTATAGCCTAATTTAATCTGTCAAACAGGTAGGCCTACCCAATATTTTTTTTAAATAGAAAGAAATAGGCTGCAACACAAAGCCCTCTTGTTGTTAGTAAAGTGTAATTAAAAAGAAGACAGTTAAAATTAATTATGCTTAGTCGAATTTGACTACTTTCAGCACCACAAGCTGTCCATTTCTGATTGATTGTGCCACAGCTGCTGCTTCAGGTTTCAGCACCAAAGTAAATTACTCAAATCTGGTTTATTGTGATGTCAATAACTCTGATAAATAGGCCTACATCACAGGCAAGAAACATATTGTTTATAATAAAAATCAATTATTGTAGTAGCAAAGCTAGTCCGCATGCATTTTCTAGACTAGACTTAATCAAAAATAAATTCAGAAGGAGCCTTTGAATCTCCTCCTGAACTGCCCCTGTCAGCCTACACAGCACAGCCATTGGTTAGGCAGCCCACAAAACAGTTTTTGATCGGCAAGAGCAGAGCAGACCAAGGCTCAGGGTTGGAACATCCATTGTTATGTGTAATGCAGCCTAGTTTTATTTACACCATCCCAGCAGCTCTCTTAGAAATATAACTTTGCTCTGTACTTCTCTGAGCACGCACTTCATAACCTATAGGCTATGGATCATTTGATTGAGGCCACACTAAATAACCTATAGGCTTTGGATCATTTGATTGAGGCCACACTAAATAACCTATAGGCTTTGGATCATTTGATTGAGGCCACACTAAATAACCTATAGGCTATGGATCATTTGATTGAGGCCACACTAAATAACCTATAGGCTATGGATCATTTGATTGAGGCCACACTAAATAACCTATAGGCTATGGATCATTTGATTGAGGCCACACTAAATAACCTATAGGCTTTGGATCATTTGATTGAGGCCACACTAAATAACCTATAGGCTATGGATCATTTGATTGAGGCCACACTAAATAACCTATAGGCTATGGATCATTTGATTGAGGCCACACTAAATAGCCTATAGGCGCACTTGACATTGTGCGCCCAGTGGAGAGTCAGATGAGGTGCGGCATCAGGCACCCATCTATGTATAGTCTAATAAGCAACTAATACTAAAACACTGAGACATATAAACATTCAATCAATTACAAATTGCATGACCCTTCCCTGGACTAGATTTAAAAAAAGACTAAAGCCTCCTTGACTGAAATTGAAAAAGCATGACCCTTCCCCATTTCCTCCAGGTACTCATTATGTAAATGTTGATCCATCCTTAGGCTGGATCACATGGAAAAACCATATGTAACGGGTTGCATAAGGTGGTACCGGTATGTATTCTGTTTTAATGTCTCAGGTCTTGGCGAGGTGCCATGTAACCCCATCGGCTCCAAAACGCTCATGCTCTGCATTATTCATGTGGCGTCATCCCATCCTGTGCGTGGAACTTAATCCACCATGAGATAAATGGGGGTGTAGATTCTCTCCATGGAAACGACCATAGCCGAAAGAAGTAGGAGTGCTGCAGCACCCCTGAAAAATCTGAATTTAAAAAAAGTATATTAATAAAAAACATTTTTTTACATCCTCACAAAAATAGTATACTGGGCCTTTACTAGTCCTATATAGCGGTCTGTAGCACGAGAAAAAAACATCTTACAAAAGTAGTACACTGGGCCTTCAGTCCTGTATTAGTGGACCGATTATAGCCTTCTCCAGCACAGCCCCAAAATGTTTTACAGCCCCGCAATATATCTCCGTTTATTCCATAAATCGTGCATGCATTGGATTGCAATGCTGGTGCGGTAAAATGATCCAGTTTATTTAATTACAGTGTAGGCTAATCCAAGTGTAGGCTATGACACAATGTAAATGGGGAAGAAACCCTGTTCATAATGAGCAGGTGATGGTTGCAGTTTGCGGGGAACACATGCAGCACAGAGACACCCCTGTCTACAGACCTACTATAAATCTTACTTGCAGTGGTGTAGCGCAAAATAATATGTATATGAGGTCACCATTCTCTCAAAGTTTGTAAGGACAGATGTAGTCAAAAATCTGCATAAAATGCGTCTGCCTATGCCCACACATATTGCCTCAAGAAAATTGTATATTTTTGATACCCATTATCACTGGCAATTGTGAATGCTAAATATTCACGTTTTACTGGTGAAACTGCATCCACATGACAATTTTTTGATTGATCTCAATCAGTTTAATGGGAATCAGCATTTCCATCTTCCCGAGTTACTGTTTCGTGAGACAATTAGAGCGGATGATGTTAACTATTAGCCTTTCTTGCATTTTGTTTCAATTAAACCATATATCCTGCATAGTGGCTCTGAGTTTTGGCGCATTCTATATTTTTTAGACTATTCAGCTTCAACTAACCATCTTAACATCTCATTAGAAATTAGGTGTTTTTGGTGTAACAGTGGTGTTATTGGCCTGCTATGCTATTAGGTTCTGTTATATAAAATCCGAATTAATCGTTGTGTGATCTTGCAAGACATTGACTCAGATTTGATCTACCTTTGCTAAACGAGCACCATTGTGAGAAGTGATAGTCTACTATTTATAATAATAATAATGTGATGAGTAGGAATATTAGGTAACATCTTGATGAGGGTTATTTTAAAAGATTGGCGCGCCCTTCGTTGCTTTAAACGGACAGCGCTGAACTTTGATTTGATTAGCTTGACTACATGGTTAAAATATTCCTATTACAGAATAAAAGAAAAGGGCTGAACTATCAATTCATATAATTTATTTGCATAGATTTAATAATTAAATCAATTGTCCAAGTAGTGAAGATAAATCATTACCACACATAATTGCAGGAAATTTGTTTGAAAATAGCCATAAAAGCAAGCTTTTGGTGTGATGTATTCATGCCACTCAATAAACTATAACCTAAATACATTACTACCTCCAACTTGGCCCAATTCACATGTCCAATTTCCCACCCTGACATAGTCTTCCCTAACGGGTCCTGAGTCTCAACCAATAGTCAATATAGGCTAAAGATCCCAAGCAGGGCTACAGCAAAGGCTCTTGGGCATAACTGTGGACACTGGTTTGGGTGTGGTCACATAGTCAGTCACACACTGTACACGTTTTTATTTTAGTGTATGCCTAAAACCTACGTTCTCTATTAAGGTACTTAAAGCTCATTTTATGGAGACGAAAACTCAACTCATAGGCTTCTCGGGTGATATGACAACAAAATTAGTTTTACTCGTCACTTGTTTTGGTTGTTAATTAAAAAATCGAATTATTCCCATTCACCAACAGCAGGTAATATGCTATACTTACACTGGCAGTGTCTCCGGCATTGCCTTCTCTGTCATCTCCGCTCGTCAGCTCGCGCTCTGTCCCCATGACACCGGCAAAGGGACATTACTTCCCGCCTCTCATATCATCCGATTGTTCGCTTCTGAGTGAGATCGGTCATTTCTACTGTTCCACTCTAAGATGAAAAATGCAGCACCCCTGTGTACTGGTTAAACCGTGCTGCTGTGGGGCGTCTCGCTATCTACCCTGAGCCGCCAGGTGAATGTAACCAGATCCGACCGCACAGGTGAGAAAGCAGCGACTAGCTGGGGCTCCTTCAGGGTTTCCACTAGTTACCACAGCCACAAAGTATCCATAGGTTATATCGTAAAGAAAGTATATTAACAAACATTTGCTTTTTGGTCTTAATTTAAGGTTAGGTATAAGATAAATTGTAGAAATAGGCGGGTTTATCACTTTGTGGCTGTGGTAACTAGTGACGTCCCTCATTCATGTTGACAGGATTCTATGATTATAATTCATGATTACAGCAGATGTTACATATCTTTGAGAGATACATTTCTCACAACCAACCAATAAAATTGTGAAATACACTGCTTGTATTTGGTACTTTTTGTAAAAGAGTTTATTTACAACAGTGTTAACAGGGTTACTGAATGTGCAAATGCATGTGTAGACTGTCCTCTGGGCATTCAGCTCTCAGAAGAGCCACTTGTGCCTTCACTAGCAGTCCAACTCCAACAGGGACCAGCCTCAGAGAAATGAACTAAAACCAAGGTAGCAGGTAAGTACTCAACTCCTAATTGAAAAGCTAAAATGTACTGCACATCATGGTCATAATTACATGAATACAGGTTTGTGTTGGGCGGTTGGGAACCTCAGACCTACAAATAAGAAAGCATCTTTACCACACCAGCACATGGAGGGAGTCAGTCTCTATGCATATTAACACTTATGGGAAATCTCTCCCAATTTGCAGGCACAGATTTGAATAGACACAAATAGAAACCGAACAGCCATAATGCACACAAGACCACAACAAAATATACATACACTTTAAGAGGCACACAAACACATTGATAAAACACACAAAGTAGTACATGCACAGATACTATGCTGAAATATGTAGGTCCATAATTGTATGTTCTTCTGAGTCCTCAGGGCGAGATCCTCACTTCCTGAACAAGGCATGTCGGGTAAAGGTGTACCACAGGTGGGCGGGCTTTTGCTTGGGCTCGGCCAATGTGAACACCTGCTGCTGAGGCACACTGGTTGGCACAGTAACATGGCGCTGGTGAATTGGATGCAGGGGTTGGTGGTGGTGGTGGTGGGGCGGGACAGAGCCAGAGTAGCCTATGGCTGAGAATAAAGAACATTTTTAAAACATTATTTGCAATAAGAGTATTTTACTAAATCCAACACCACAGCAACTGTAAGAACACAGAAGTATGATTGCTTGCTTACTCTTCATTTTCCCTTGTTTGAATCTTCTTGCATTGAAGATTGCTTGTTTTCTCTGCGTTTCACTGATCTTCATTCCTGTCATGAAATTTAAAAAATACCAGTCAACCCAATGTCATTCAACATGGACTTACTTACACGTTCTCCTCTTGTGAATGGTTTTCGATTTTATTTATTCGAAACCAAAGAAGAAAAGTGAAAGACAAAACAGTACAGAAAACAGTTTGTAGGTGAGGTTGAAAACAAGAGCTTATACAATAACCACACAAAAAAAACAGAAAAATATATATACACTACCATTCAGACGTTTGGGGGTCACTAAGAAATGTCCTTGCTTTTGAAAGAAAAGTAAATTTCAAGTCCATTAAAATAACATAAAATTGATCAGAAATACAGTGTAGACATTGTTAATGTTGTAAATGACTATTATTGTAGCTGGAAACGGCAGATTTCTTATGGAATATCTACATAGGCGTACAGAGGCCCATTATCAGCAACCATCACTCCTGTGTTCCAATGGCACGTTGTGTTAGTTAATCCAAGTTTATCATTTTAAAAAGGCTAATTGATCATTAGAAAACCCTTTTGCAATTATGTTAGCACAGCTGAAAACTGTTGTTCTGATTAAAGAAGCAATACAACTGGCCTTCTTTAGACTAGTTGAGTATCTGGAGCATCAGCATTTGTGGGTTCAATTACAGGCTCAAAATGGCCAGAAACAAATAACTTTCTTCTGAAACTTGTCAGTCTATTCTTGTTCTGAGAAATGAAGGTGATTCCATGCGAGAAATTGCCAAGAAACTGAAGATCTTGTACAATGCTTTGTACTACTCCCTTCACAGAACAGCAAACGGGCTCTAACTAGAATAGAAAGAGGAGAGTGGGAGGCCCCGGTGCACAACTGAGCAAGAGGACAAATACATTGGAGTGTCTAGTTTGAGAAACCGACACCTCACAAGTCCTCAACTGGCAGCGTCATTATATAATACCCGCAAAACACCAGTCTCAACTTCAACAGTGAAGAGGCGACTCCGGGATGCTGGCCTTCTAGGCAGAGTTGCAAAGAAAGAGCCATATCTCAGACTGACCAATAAAAATAAAAGATTAAGATGGGCGAAAGAACACAGACACTGGACAGAGGAACTCTGATGTACTCCTCTTGCTCAGTTGTGCACCGGGGCCACCTTTCTATTCTGGGTTAAGCCAGTTTGCGCTGTTCTGTGAAGGGAGTAGTATACAGCGTTGTACGAGATCTTCTGAGAAATGAAGGCTAGAGAAATTGCCAAGACTCTGAACAAGAAAAGATTGACGAGTTTCAGAAGAAAGTTATTTGTTTCTTGCCATTTTGAGCCTGTAATCTCCCAAATTCTGATGCTACAGATAGTCTAAAGGCCAGTTTTATTGCTTCTTTAAGCAGAACAACAGTTTTCAGCTGTGCTAATGTAGCAGTATGATGTTGTTCCCCTAGATTATGCACCAAGTTGCACACAAGGACCAATTCAAATAGGCCAGGTCAAGGGGGGATGTTAATAATTTGATAATAATTATTCAGTGTGTTTTTTAAATGTAATTACAGCTGCATAGCTAATGCTATTCTTTCGTGTACAAACACTTTTTCATATCAACATTTGTGATTGTAAAAGTTTAGTATATTTTGGTTTGGTCCATCGCGGGTTATCTCTATTTCCATACCCCTTATTGTTCTCTTTCGCCTGACCTTCGGCTAGCAAGGTGCCTGAGAGCTATGACTGCGCCAAGGGCTAACATAATGTGTGTTGTCTCTTCGTGCGTAGTGCAAATAAAAATTATTCAACTAGCAGACCTCCAGTTGTGGCAGTGTCGTAATTAAAAGTACACAACGCAGAACGAACCACACTACACTAACATATTTGCAAAAGGGTTATCTAATGATCAGTTAGCCTTTTCAAATGATAAACTTGGATTAGCTAACACAACATGCCATTGGAACATAGGAGTGATGGTTGCTGATAGTGGGCCTCTGTACGTCTATGTAGATATCCCATAAAAAAATCTGGCATTTCCAGCTACAATTGTCATTTACAACATTAACAATGTCTACACTGTATTTCTGATCAATTTGATGTTATTTTAATGGACCAAAAAATGCGCTTTTCTTTCAAAAACAAGGAAATTTCTAAGTGGCCCCAAACTTTTGAACGGCAGTATTTGTATTTGTGTTTAATCAGTTAAAGAATACTAATTATAGCTGAACATGATAGTCAGTATAAAAAAAATGTGCATGAATGTGTGTGTTTAAGAGTTAGGCTACATGAAGAAGACCTGGGAAACACCTTTCCCATCAAACCCTCTTCTAGTCGCCACCCCTTTCCTCTTCCCTCCTTAGTATCTCCTTCCTTTTCCACTTCCCTCATCAGTCTCTCCATCCTTTGCCACTTCCCTCATCAGTCTCTCCATCCTTTTCCATTTCCGTCAGTAGTCTCTCCATCCCTTTCCACTTCCCTCAGTCTCTCCATCCCTTTCCACTTCCCTCATCAGTCTCTCCATCCCTTTCCACTTCCCTCATCAGTCTCTCCATCCTTTTCCACTTCCCTCATCAGTCTCTCCATCCTTTTCCACTTCCCTCAGTCCCTCCATCCCTTTCCACTTCCCTCATCAGTCTCGCCATCCTTTTCCACTTCCCTCAGTCTCTCCATCCCTTTCCACTTCCCTCAGTCTCTCCATCCCTTTCCACTTCCCTCACTCTCCATCCTTTTCCACTTCCCTCAGTATCTCCTTCCCTTTCCACTTCCCTCATCAGTCTCTCCTTCCCTTTCCTCTTCCCTCATCAGTCTCTCCATCCCTTTCCACTTCCCTCATCAGTGTCTTCTTCCCACTCCTTCTCACCCATCTCCTGTACCCTCTGTCTCTCCATCCCTTTCCACTTCCCTCAGTCTCTCCATCCCTTTCCACTTCCCTCACTCTCCATCCTTTTCCACTTCCCTCAGTCTCTCCTTCCCTTTCCTCTTCCCTCCTCAGTATCTCCTTCCCTTTCCACTTCCCTCATCAGTCTCTCCTTCCCTTTCCTCTTCCCTCATCAGTCTCTCCATCCCTTTCCACTTCCCTCATCAGGGTCTTCTTCCCACTCCTTCTCACCCATCTCCTGTACCCTCTGTCTCTCCATCCCTTTCCACTTCCCTCAGTCTCTCCTTCCCACTTCCCTCAGTTTCTCCTTCCCTTTCCACTTCCCTCAGTTTCTCCTTCCCTTTCCACTTCCCTCAGTCTCTCCTTCCCACTTCCCTCAGTCTCTCCTTCCCACTTCCCTCAGTCTCTCCTTCCCACTTCCCTCAGTCTCTCCTTCCCACTTCCCTCAGTCTCTCCTTCCCACTTCCCTCAGTCTCTCCTTCCCACTTCCCTCAGTCTCTCCTTCCCACTTCCCTCAGTCTCTCCTTCCCACTTCCCTCAGTCTCTCCTTCCCACTTCCCTCAGTCTCTCCTTCCCTCAGTCTCTCCTTCCCTCAGTCTCTCCTTCCCTCAGTCTCTCCTTCCCTCAGTCTCTCCTTCCCACTTCCCTCAGTCTCTCCTTCCCACTTCCCTCATCAGTCTCTCCTTCCCACTTCCCTCATCAGTCTCTCCTTCCTTTTCCACTTCCCTCAGTCTCTCCTTCCTTTTCCACTTCCCTCAGTCTCTCCTTCCCACTTCCCTCAGTCTCTCCTTCCCACTTCCCTCAGTCTCTCCTTCCCACTTCCCTCAGTCTCTCCTTCCCACTTCCCTCATCAGTCTCTCCATCCCTTTCCACTTCCCTCACTCTCCATCCTTTTCCACTTCCCTCAGTCTCTCCTTCCCTTTCCTCTTCCCTCCTCAGTATCTCCTTCCCTTTCCACTTCCCTCATCAGTCTCTCCTTCCCTTTCCTCTTCCCTCATCAGTCTCTCCATCCCTTTCCACTTCCCTCATCAGGGTCTTCTTCCCACTCCTTCTCACCCATCTCCTGTACCCTCTGTCTCTCCATCCCTTTCCACTTCCCTCAGTCTCTCCTTCCCACTTCCCTCAGTTTCTCCTTCCCTTTCCACTTCCCTCAGTTTCTCCTTCCCACTTCCCTCAGTCTCTCCTTCCCACTTCCCTCAGTCTCTCCTTCCCACTTCCCTCAGTCTCTCCTTCCCACTTCCCTCAGTCTCTCCTTCCCACTTCCCTCAGTCTCTCCTTCCCACTTCCCTCAGTCTCTCCTTCCCACTTCCCTCAGTCTCTCCTTCCCACTTCCCTCAGTCTCTCCTTCCCACTTCCCTCAGTCTCTTCCTTCCCACTTCCCTCAGTCTCTCCTTCCTTTTCCACTTCCCTCAGTCTCTCCTTCCTTTT
The DNA here is from genome assembly GCF_021184085.1 of Oncorhynchus gorbuscha. Lineage (NCBI taxonomy): Eukaryota > Metazoa > Chordata > Actinopteri > Salmoniformes > Salmonidae > Oncorhynchus > Oncorhynchus gorbuscha. The sequence goes on from NC_060184.1 coordinate 68,874,091, forward strand.
CCACTTCCCTCAGTCTTCCCTCAGTCTCTCCTTCCCTCAGTCTCTCCTTCCCTCAGTCTCTCCTTCCCTCAGTCTCTCCTTCCCACTTCCCTCATCAGTCTCTCCTTCCCACTTCCCTCATCAGTCTCTCCTTCCCACTTCCCTCATCAGTCTCTCCTTCCCACTTCCCTCATCAGTCTCTCCTTCCCACTTCCCTCATCAGTCTCTCCTTCCCACTTCCCTCAGTCTCTCCTTCCTTTTCCACTTCCCTCAGTCTCTCCTTCCTTTTCCACTTCCCTCAGTCTCTCCTTCCTTTTCCACTTCCCTCAGTCTCTCCTTCCTTTTCCACTTCCCTCAGTCTCTCCTTCCTTTTCCACTTCCCTCAGTCTCTCCTTCCTTTTCCACTTCCCTCAGTCTCTCCTTCCCACTTCCCTCAGTCTCTCCTTCCCACTTCCCTCAGTCTCTCCTTCCCACTTCCCTCATCAGTCTCTCCATCCCTTTCCACTTCCCTCATCAGTCTCTCCTTCCCTTTCCTCTTCCCTCCTCAGTATATCCATCCCTTTCCACTTCCCTCATCAGTCTCTCCTTCCCACTCCTTCTCACCCATCTCCTGTACCCTCAGTCTCTCCATCCCTTTCCACTTCCCTCAGTCTCTCCATCCTTTTCCACTTCCCTCAGTCTCTCCATCCCTTTCCACTTCCCTCATCAGTCTCTCCATCCCTTTCCACTTCCCTCATCAGTCTCTCCATCCCTTTCCACTTCCCTCATCAGTCTCTCCATCCCTTTCCACTTCCCTCAGTCTCTCCATCCCTTTCTACTTCCCTCAGTCTCTCCATCCCTTTCCACTTCCCTCATCAGTCTCTTCTTCCCTTTCCACTTCCCTCATCAGTCTCTCCTTCCCTTTCCTCTTCCCTCAGTCTCTCATTCCCTTTCCTCTTCCCTCCTCAGTATATCCATCCCTTTCCACTTCCCTCATCAGTCTCTCCTTCCCACTCCTTCTCACCCATCTCCTGTACCCTCAGTCTCTCCATCCCTTTCCACTTCCCTCATCAGTCTCTCCATCCTTTTCCACTTCCCTCAGTCTCTCCATCCCTTTCCACTTCCCTCAGTCTCTCCATCCCTTTCTACTTCCCTCAGTCTCTCCATCCTTTTCCACTTCCCTCATCAGTCTCTCCATCCCTTTCCACTTCCCTCATCAGTCTCTCCATCCCTTTCCACTTCCCTCAGTCTCTCCATCCTTTTCCACTTTCCTCATCAGTCTCTCCTTCTCACCCATCTCCTGGTCCTCCTGTACCCTCTGTCTCTCCATCCCTTTCCACTTCCCTCATCTCCTTCCCACTCCTTCTCACCCATCTCCTGGTCCTCTTGTACCCTCTGTCTCTCCCTGGCGAAGGCCTGCAGCCAGCGCTGTCTATCCTGGGGTTTCCTGCAGCAGAGGTAACACAGGGTCTCCAGGGTAGAGCTGTTCCGGAGCCGCAAGGCGTTCCTCAGCAAGATGCCCAGCTCGGGGTCCCTGCCATCGGGCATCTGTAGCACCGATGTGTTGTCCATGTCCAGGCGACCACGGTAGTGCAGCAGGTCGCGGCGCAGTACGTCCTTCTTACAGAACACCAGCTGGTGGTCGAACAGGAAGAAGCTGCGCTGCTGCGTCTTGTTGCCCTGCCGGACAATCCGGGTGAGTTCCCCAGAGTGGATCAGCTCCGAGCTGCACTCCAGAACATCTGCTCCCTGGGAGAGAGCACACAGAGAGAGAGAGGGGGGTGAACCAGTATCTGGGCAGAGGAGGAGACAATGAATGTGACTAGTCTCATCTCTAGCCCAGTTTGCTACCATTCATTTTCCCATTAGACAGCTCTGCAAGCATGTCAAAATACATCCGTTACCTCACTAAATATGTTTTGCTGAGCAGCTATCGTCATTTACTGCCGTCACACCAGGTATGTACATCCCAAAAAAAGTCCACATAAAAATGTACATGTGCCAAATCCACCTCTGGGAAAGCTCTCTAAAAACATACCCTATATGGTCTACTTGATCTCTAAAAACATACCCTATATGGTCTACTTGATCTCTAAAAACATACCCTATATGGTCTACTTGATCTCTAAAAACATACCCTATATGGTCTACTTGATCTCTAAAAACATACCCTATATGGTCTACTTAACCTACTTGATCTCTATTAACATGGTCTACTTAACCTACTTGCATTAAATATGATTACAGGTTGATTGATGATTGGTTAGTGTACTGCTGCTGGATCAGCCGACATGTACGTGGTGGTAATGAGGGATTTTATTGGCGGTACCGAAGAGGTGATTTGAGACTAGTCATTCATCGTCTCCTCCTCTGCCCAGATACTGGTTCAGAGAGGGGGTTGCATTTGTCAGATCATTGATTGAGTCATTGTCGACACCTTAAATGGTTAGTGCTAGCCGAGATCCTTGGGAAGTCTCTACCCTAACCTTACCATAACCCTTCACTTTTTTACATTTCAACTTCAAAATGGGGTAGGGATGCCCCAAGGACCCCGGACAGCATGGACCCATGTTAAACGACACCTTATTTCCCAGACTGAGTACAGGAGACGAGCACAAGGTTGAAATGGGTTTTGATGCAAAGCCTTAACATAAACACTGTAGTAGCCATGTAATAATAAGGTGCTAACAGGTTTCTGCTGCAGTAACAATGTAAAAAACGTTGTGAGGATCCGCACCTCCCAGCGTAGGATGGCCACCTGCCAGTGAGCTATGGCGTCAACACTCTCCAGCCTCCTTTTCCCCTCGTTGATCAGGCTCGCCACATTCTTCATCGCCTCGTACGCGTTACTAACTCCACCATAGTCACTACAGAACACAACATCAACAGCATTGGAGAGTGTGAAAAGGTTTGTGTGTGTATTCGTGTGAGTGGGTATATGTTGTGAAGTTCGTAAAGGAAAAAAGTGTCCAGTGTGTGTTGTGGCCTACCTGTGGTCTTTGGGGGTGTATTTGAGCAGCTCTCCCAGCTGCAGGGGGTACTTGCAGATCTTCTGGACGGGCGTGAGCAGGAAGCCGGCGATGGAGATGTCAATCATCTGCTGCAGCAGCCGGCAGGCCTCAAAGAAGTGCTTGTACCTGCCCAGCTTCATGAGGCGCTGCAGCTCCCCACACGCTGCAGGGTGGGTGTTACAGTACTCAGAGTAGATGGAAAAACCCTCCCCCTGAGAGAGAGGATAAGAGGATGGGGGGGGTGAGAGAGTGGGTAAGGAAGGAAAGAGTGTGGGGGTGGAAAAGCCGGGAGGGAGAGAGGCAAAATAGTTCAATAGAGCCAAACGGGGATATGACGATGTTGACGTGTATAACTGTAATGTACTCACGGAGCAAAAAGATAATGGTGTGGAAAAACGCTGGATCCAATTCTGAAATAAGTGTGTGTAAAGAAAGTGTGTACCTGTAAGAGGAAACAGGCTCCTATCTCACTGAGGTGAGGCTGGTCTGTGTTGTACTTCCTCTCCAGGTCTTTGAGGAACTGTCTCTGGAACTTGTAGATGTCCTCGATGTTACTGAAGATGGTCTTTAGCTGCAGCTCAGTGAACATGCCCGGGTGTTTACCACACTGGCGGATATAGCCCTGGGAAAAGCATTAGACATTTTGTCTGGGTCAAAAAGAGGTTTAAGTGGTGGGGCGCGGCCAATGGTGTGGTCTCCGATCAAACATTTTAGAGGCCCTCCTGTTGGGCGCAGTGACAAAATGTAGCCGTTTTAAAGCTAATGTGTACATTTATACACATTTTACATGAGACAGAAAATGTGCAGTTTTAAAGCAAATGTCCTGCAATTTTACACATTTCACCATAGCTTATGCTATCTGAGCAACACAAACAAACAAACAAAATCAAATGGGGGCCCCCCTGACTGTCGCTTTAATTTTTGTGATTGTTAGTTCTCAAAGATGATCTTATCACAAAATACACTAGTATGTTATCTTTTCTACATACTTTATATCTGGTTTTAGTCTTTTAAGTTAACAATGAAAAAAATAAGGTCTATCCTGAAAATAATTTTAATAAAAATAAATAACACTAATAAAAATGTATCTATTTGTATATAGGCCCCTGAAAAAACAGGTGGCCCACCCAAGACTTTTCTATGCAGAAAAAAACAGACAGATGTTGTGTTCAACCAGCAGGGGGAGCCAATGGGCAGAAAAGCTGGTGGCAATCCAGAGTCCTAGTTGTAATATCAGTGATGGTGGAAAGAGATGGGTTAGGGTCGGTTAATGTTGGTGGTTGTGGTCGAGCCTCCACCCACCTCACAGATGTCCCGGAGATGTTTGATGTAGATGCGTTCAGTATTCATGATCTCTTTGACCACGTTAGTCCTCATCTGCTCACGGTGCTCGGCGCTGTGTGTGTGAGTGTCGCGGGTGTCAGTGTGTGGGTCCTCTTGGTCCAGAGCACAACTCTCTACACTTTCTGCTCCTGAGTCCTCCTCCTGGTTCACACGAACCTGTCAATCAAAACACACTCCCCCACGTTACCAGGGAAACCAGAGTCACACAGTCCACCTAGTTAACTAGCATCTATAAATTAAACTTAACCCAACCTACATCCCTAAGGTAACATTGGAAACACCATGTATGGTTAACAAGCCCCTGTCTGTCAACAACAATCACCAATAAGGGAAATTACCAAGCGGTCACCCAACTATTAATTAACTGGCCTCGCCATGGTTACCATAGCTTGCCTTACTAAGACGTAACTGTCAATCAACAAGTCACCAGGGAAACCACTGAAACCTCTGAACCCCTCAGCTCTTGAACACACACTACTAAGGGGCGTGGTTGGCGCTAAGCCAGTTTCAGAGCCTTTGGCTGGGAGGGTCTACAGTAAACATCAATTACACAGGGAGGTCAATGTCCACAGACAAAACATGGACACTTCTTATATTTCAACAACCCAACCATCATGTTTTGTTTGTGGCCCTTTGTTTAGTTTTTTGCTTTATGGCCTGAGCTATAATATATATAATAATAATAATATATGCCATTTAGCAGACGCTTTTATCCAAAGCGACTTACAGTCATGTGTGCATACATTCTACGTATGGGTGGTCCCGGGAATCGAACCCACTACCCTGGCGTTACAAGCGCCATGCTCTACCAACTGAGCTACAGAAGGACCACTATATCTTGGTGTTGTGTAAAAATATAAATAAAAATATGAAGAAATGGTGAATAATTGACTGATTGAAATTGAAAATGTAAGAAAAATCGGGGTTAGTGCACCAGAAGGACTTGATGACACAGTGCACACAAAATGTACTTTTCATGTACCGAATAAAATTCTAAAGTTCAATGTGTTTGCATCGCATTTCAACTCCGATAGTTTTGTCACAAAAACGGTTGAGTTAAATAGTAAATGTGCCTACTCTGGTCTTTGGAATTTTCTTGCATAATACATTTTACCGACACAAAATGATCCCACCATGTCGAACAAACAAATGATCTGTCGGCATTTATAAAATTGTACCAAAACTTCCTGATTCCATCACAGCTGTTGCGATTTTTTATTTTTTTTATTTATACGGTATGACTTTACTCATATAAAAACTGTGGATGGAAAAGTGATTAGAGTAGTTTTACCCTGACGAAGCTAGAGGGGAACCAGGCCTCCCTGTCTGCCCCCATGCCCCACCACCAGTCCTTGTGAGGGGCCTCCAGCACCCGGATCACATCCCCCGCCTTGAACGCCAGCTCCTGCTCCTCCATCGTCACATGGTCCCACAGGGCCTCCGCATACACCGCTTGACCCTGGCTTATCCACTGACACACACACACACACACACACACACACACACACACACACACACACACACACACACACACACACACACACACACACACACACACACACACACACACACACACACACACACAGATATATATTTTAAAAACTATTACATACATCAGACTGTCTGATGGCTGAAGATTTTCCAGTTAAAGAAATGAGAAGTCACATTATTCCCCTGATGTTTCTCTGTACTCAGAGTTACAGAGTCAGAGATACAGAGTTTCATGTAATGACAGACACACACAGATAAATACAGATTACATGCACAGCACACTCATGTCCGACACACAGATTATGCTTGGACTTGGACACCACAGCCGTGTCCAAATTTGGACCAAAGCAGATCACACACAATCACATAGAAATAGAAACATCAGAGAAGACTTGGCAGAAACGGCATGTTGACTTGGAGAGACGTTACGTCTGTTGCCAGGTAACAGAACACACTCTGCAGATCAACACCCAGGTGGGCAGCTCACCTGGCTGAGAGCAGACAGCTCCACCCCAGGCTGCAGGTACGTTGTGACGTCACTGAGCTCATCGAAGCTCCCCTCCTCCTCACTCACACTGTCACCATCCACCGCTGCAGAACGCTCTGAGCCGGCGTCTGCTTTGGGGAGGAGAATACAGTTACAAACATTATACATGCTCACACACACACTGAAAGAGGGGAGACATACGTTTACATCACACTTTCAAAGAGCTCGTCTGTTTTGCTGTTAATTTACAGACACACTCTGCCTCATTCTCACACACCCTCACCACTCAACCCCACTCTGCCTCATTCTCACGGACAAGCTCTCTCCATCTTTATTCCTCTCTTTCACACACACACACCCTCAACACTGAGGACTCTGTGTAGTTTGCGTCGTCCGAGGCGGTCCAGTCCGATGGGGGTGCTCTGGGAGAAGGTGGAGGGGCGGAACCTGGCCGACACCGCTTTGTAGGGGGGCACTTGGTGGGACGGGACAGGGGGACGCGACAGGGGCTAGAGGGACATGGAGAGGACAGTGTTAGGGCCTTTGGGAACAAATCACAAACAGGGCATTATGATACATACTGGGCATTTCCTCTGGAATACAGATGGTGTAAATGATTTCACTGAGTTACAGTTCATAAGGAAATCAGTTAATTCATTAGGCCCGAATCTATGGATTTCACGACTGGAAATACAGATATGTACATTACCAGCCAAAGGTTTGGACACTCTACTCATACCAGGGTTTTTCTTTATTTTTGTTACATTGTAGAATAGTGAAGATGTCAAAACTATGAAATAACACATATGGAATCATGTAGAAACCAAAAAAAGTGTTAACTAAATCAAAATACATTCTATATTTGAGATTCTTCAAAGTAGCCAACCTTTGCCTTGATGACAGCTTTGCACACTCTTGGCATTCTCTCAACCAGCTTCATGAGTAAAGTCGCCTGGAATGTATTTCAATTAACATGTGTGACATGTTAAGTTAATTTGTGGAATTTCTTTCCTTCTTAATGAGCCAATCAATTGTGTTGTGACAAGGTAGGGGTGGTATACAGAAGAAAGCCCTATTTGGTAAAAGACCAAGTCCATATTATGGTAGGAACGACAGTCCATTACTTTAAGACATGAAGGTCAGTCAACACAGAACATTTCAAGAACTTTAGAAGTTTCTTCAAGTGCAGTTTCTTCAAGTGCAGTCACAGAAACCATCAAGTGCTATGATGAAACTGGCTCTCATGAGGACAGCCACAGGAAAGGAATGCCCAGAGTTACCTCTGCTGCAGAGGATAACTTCATTAGTAAACTGCACCTCAGATTATTTGGGCTGCAAATGCTTCAGAGTTTAAGTAACAGATACATCTCAACTGTTCAGAGGAGACTACGTGAATCAGGCCTTCGTGGTCGAATTGCTGCAAAGAAACCACTACTAAAGGAAACCAATAAGAAGAAGAGACTTGCTTGGGCCAAGAAACACAAGCAATGGACATTAGACCGGTGGAAATCTGTTCTTTGATCTTATGAGTCCGAATTAGATTTTTGGTTCAAACAGCCATGTCTTTGTGAGACGCAGAGTAGGTGAACGGATTATCTCTGCATGTCTGGTTCCCACCGTGAAGCATGGAGGAGGTGATTGTGCTTTGCAGGTGTCACGGTCTGTGATTTATTTAGAATTCAAGGCACACAACCAGCATGGTTACCACAGCATTCTGCAGTGATACACATATGTGGGAACTCCTTCAAGACTGTTGGAAAAACATTCCTCATGAAGCTGGTTGAGAGAATGCCAATAGTGTGCAAAGCTATCAAAGGCAAGAGTGGCTACTTTGAAGAATCTAAAATATATCTTGATTTGTTTAACACTTTTTTAGTTACTACATGATTTCATGTGTTATTTCATAGTTTTGATGTCTTCACTATTATTCTACAATGTATAAAATAGTAAAAATAAAGAAAAACCCTTGAATGAGTAGGTGTGTCCAAACTTTTGACTGGTACTGTATCTGTTGGTCACAGATACATTTAAAAAAAGGGAGAGGCATGGATCCTAAAACCAGGCAGTATTGGATGTGATCACCATTTGCCTCATGCAGCGCGACACATCGCATAGAGTTGATCAGACTGTTGATCGTGGCCTGTGGAATGCTGTCCCACTCCTCTTCCATGGCTGTGTGAAGTTGCTTGATATAGGAGGGAACTGGACCACTGTCATACATGTCGATCCAGAGAATCCCAAACATGCTTAATGGGTGACATGTCTGGTGAGTATGCATGCATTGAAGAACTGGGACATATTCAGCTTCAAGTAATTACTTACAGATTCTTGCGACATGGGGCCATGCATCATCATGCTGAAACATGAGGTGATGGTGGCAGATGAATGGTACGACAACGGGCCTCAGAATCCCGTCACCGTATAGCTGTGCATTCAAAATGCCATCGGTAAAATGCTAAATGTGTTTGTTGTCTGTAACTTTTGCCTGCCCATACCATAACCTTATCGCCACCACGGGGGACTCTGTTCACAACGTTGACATCAGCAAACCGCTCGCCCAAACAACACCATATACGCATGCTGCCAGCCATTTGCCCGTGAAGAGAACAATTATCCAACGTGCCAGTGGCAATCGAAGGTGAGCATTTTTCCACTAAAGTCAGTTATGACGCCGAACTGCAGTCAAGTCAAGAGCCTGGTGAAGACAACAAGCAGCCAGATGAGCTTCCCTGAGACATTTCTGACAGTTTGTGCAGAAATTCTTCAGTTAAACAAACCCACAGTTTCATCAGCTGTCCGGGTGGCTGGTCTCAGACAATCCCGCAGGTGAAGATGTGGATGTCCTGGGCTGGCGTGGTTACATGTGGTCTGCGGTTGTGAGGCCAGTTGGTCGCACTGCCAAATTCTCTAAAATGACGTTGGAGGTGGCTTATGGTAGAGAAATTAACATTACATTCTGACAACAACTTAAGACATCTGTGGCATGGTGTTGTGACAAAACTGCACATTAGAGGGGCCTTTTATTGCCCCGAGCACAAGGTGCACCTGTGTAATGATCGTGCTGTTTAATCAGATTCTTGATATGCCACACCTGTCAGGTGGATGGGTTATCTTGGCAATGGAGAACTGCTCACTAACAGGGATGTAAAAAAATCTGCACAAAATGGGAGAAACAAGCTTTTGGTTCATATGGAAAATTTCTGGGATCTTTAATTTCAGCTCATGAAACATGGGACGAACACTTTACATGTTGCGTTTATATTTCTGTTCAGTATATATCTAGCCATTGTTTAGAGGTGAGGTTCTTACAGAAGGCAGACGGTCCTCTCTCTCCTCAGCTCCTCCAATAACAGACATTGGCTGTCTCCTCCGGCACGGGAGATCTCCATTCATATTGTAGTTCTCTGTGCTGTCACTGTCCTGCGAGCCTCCATTGCTTTTGCTGTCTTGACAGGGAGTTCCATTTGTAGTCCTCTCCTTAGGATGTAGCTCAGTCTCCTCCTCGGGGATGGCGTACTTCCTGGCTACCAGCTGAGCGTAGTCAGAGATTGGTCGAGGCCTCGATCGGCCCGCCCTTTGCCTGGGGATGAAGGACGTGGACGTTTCTGTGGAACCTATTTTCGTCGGTGACATGGGTGAAGTGGGAGACTCTGGGGGCCATGTTGGTGTGAGAGAAGGGGTACTGGTGGCTGAAGGAGGGGGTGTCTCTTCACCCCCTAATAGTGCCTCTCTGCCCTGTTCGTCTAACGTACCCTGAAGGTGAGAGCAAAGATGAAAGGTCAATGAGATGCCCCACAATGTTTGCTTCTAACAAACATCTGCAGGAAGGAAGGTCTGAATCAAAAACAGAGCATGCCATTTAGTTGACGTGTCATTAATGTGGAAAGTTATTACTAATATCTTTGGACTTTTAGGCTAGTTTGACATTAGTATTGCCCCCCCCCCCAAAGAGAGAGGGGTAAACTCATTTGAACTCAATCACTTTGACAGTACCCCTTTTAAATTTGAACGAAACCTTTCAGAAAGTATACATACCCCTTGACTTATTCTACAGCCTGAATTCTAAATGGATTAAATACATTTTTCTATGTACGAACTTGGGAGAGACGAAGGTCGAGAGCCATGCATCCTCCGAAACACAACCCAACCAAGCCGCACTGCTTCTTAACACAGCGTGCATCCAACTAAGAAGCCAGCCGCACCAATGTGTCGGAGGGAACACCATACACCAAGTGGCCCGCCACAGGAGTCGCTAGTGCGCGATGAGACAAGGATATCCCTACCGGACAAACCCTCCCTAACCCAGACGACGCTAGGCCAATTGTGCGTCGCCCCATGGACCTACCGGTCGCGGCCGGCTGCGACAGAGCATGGACTCGAACCAGTCTCTCTGGTGGCACAGCGATGCAGTGCCTTAGACCACTGCGCCACCCAGGAGGCCCCAGACAACCATTTAAGTCTAGCCATAGATTTTTCAAGCAGGTTTAAGTCAAAATTGTAACTCAGGAACATTCACAATCTTCTTGGTAAGCAACTCCAAAGTAGATTTGGCCTTCTGTTTTAGGTTATTGTCCTGCTGAAAGGTGAATTCATCTTCCAGTGGCTGGTGGAAAGCAGACTGAACCAGATTCTCCTCTAGGATTTTGCCTGTGCTTAGCTCAATTCCGTTTCATACTGAAAAACACCCAGTTCTTAAAGATTACAAGCACACCCATAACATGATGCAGCCACCACCATGCTTGAAAAAATGGAACAGTACTCAGTAATGTGTTGTATTGGATTTGCCCCAAACCTAACTTTGTATGTATTCAGGACAAAAAGTGAATTACTTTGCCAATTTTTTGCAGTATTACTTTATTGCCTTCTTGCAAACAGGATGCATGTTGTGGAATAGTTTTATTCTGTTAGGATTCCTTCTTTTCACTGTCAATTAGGTTAGTGTTGTGGAGTAACTACAATGTTGTTGATACATCCTCAGTTCTCCTACAACAGCCATTAAACTCCGTAACCGGTTTAAAGTCACCATTGGCCTCTCCGGCAAATAAGTTAGGAAGAAAGACCATCTTCATAGTGACTGGGTGTATTGATACACCATCCAAAGTATAATTGATAACTTCTCCATGCTCAAAGGGATATTCAATGTCTGCTTTGAAATGTTTTTGGTTTTTTTACCTATCTACAAACAGGTGATCTTTGCATTGGAAAACCTCCATGGTCTTTGTGGTTGAATCTATGTTTGAAATTCACTGCTCGACTAAGGGACCTTACAGATAATTGTATGTTTGGGGTAGAGAGACGAGGGAGTAATTCAAAAATAATTTTAAAACACTTATTGCACAGAGTGAGTCCATGCAATAATTTATGTAACTTTGTTTAAATCAAAAGGGATGGTGTCAAATAGTGATTGAATTCAATTGTATTTACCCAGAGATGTCCTCTTACCTGCTGGTCCTCCTGATCTTGGTCTGGTCTGGTCCATACGCACTGGAAATGTACACAGTGGATCAGCATCATGGTCAAATGTCAACCCACTGGCAGGCCTCTGTCACGAGGCCTGGGTCTCCCTCTCCTTTAGTCCTCTACTGTACTTTCCCCTGCTTCTCGCTCTTCAACCAAAGTAAATGTGCTCCTTCCCCTCATCTTATCAGCTAAAATCTGCCATCATGGTCCTCGATTAAATAAACCAGTCTTCTGATCGACCTCTAGTCCTCTAACAACCCTAGTGTATTATTCCTGGTTGTGTCTGTAGCGTTTTCCTACAACTCCCTCAGTAAACTCTCCCAGGCTCAGTGTGACTAGTGGCCTTTGTCCCCGTGGCCTGCCTGCTGTTGAGGGCAGAGACATGGCTGTTCGTGCACACACTAGAAGTAGAAGCTCGGGGGCCGAAGTCTACGCCCCTTCATCAGTGACTGGTCAACAGTACTACTCTTAAGCCTTATTCAGACAGGATGAGTTTTACTGGGGGTGGTCGGGTAATGTAATTATGTACACAAGCACAAAACGTGTCATTTTAGCCCCATCTGAATCTGCCATGTCAGTAATCGTTACATGGCAGGAGAGTAACAATTTAAACCAAAACTTACTGATAATACTAGTCTGTGTGTTTTGAGAGAATTATCTGAGTTTGACAGGTGTTGCTTGCAGTTTCAGCAAGAAAACAATAACTTCAACAAAGTGCTGCACATAAGCTATATATGAATGGCCTGCATGTATTCACTTTCACAGTGAATACTTTTGTTTATATGTTTTGTGTATGAATTGAATATTGCCAAATGCATCAGTCAAAAATATGATGCCTATTTAATGGAACCCTTGCTGTTAATAGATCATAAAGCAGCAGCATACAACTGACCTAAATGTTGGGAAATGACAACCTTTTCATCCAGTAGCTTTAAAATACATCTCAAGTGCACTGTTTAGCTCCCACCTGAAGGCTGGGGGCATTCAGAACATACTGTTCAGCTCCCACCTGAAGGCTGGGGGGCATTCAGAACATACTGTTTAGCTCCCATCTGAAGGCTGGGGGGCATTCAGGACATACTGTTCAGCTCCCACCTGAAGGCTGGGGGGCATTCAGAACATACTGTTCAGCTCCCACCTGAAGGCTGGGGGGCATTCAGAACATACTGTTCAGCTCCCACCTGAAGGCTGGGGGCATTCAGAACATACTGTTCAGCTCCCACCTGAAGGCTGGGGGCATTCAGGACATACTGTTCAGCTCCCACCTGAAGGCTGAGGGGCATTCAGAACATACTGTTTAGCTCCCACCTGAAGGCTGGGGGGCATTCAGGACATACTGTTCAGCTCCCACCTGAAGGCTGGGGGCATTCAGCTGAAGGCCCATCCCACCTGAAGGCTGGGGGCATTCAGAACATATTGTTCAGCTACCTGAAGGCTGAGGGGCATTCAGAACATACTGTTTAGCTCCCACCTGAAGGCTGGGGGGCATTCAGGACATACTGTTCAGCTCCCACCTGAAGGCTGGGGGCATTCAGAACATACTGTTTAGCTCCCACCTGAAGGCTGGGGGGCATTCAGGACATACTGTTCAGCTCCCACCTGAAGGCTGAGGGGCATTCAGGACATATTGCGGGTTGCCAACATATCCTAATGACTATGATCACACTTCCTCAATTCAAATATTATGGTGACACTATACCAAAGATGGTTTGGTACGGTTTAGAAACTTGGGAACCAAGTTCGCGTTATCAGTAGGGCTAGGCGGGATACCGGATTTGACTATATACCGGTATTGATGCAGAGACCGGTTTGGGTTTATACGTTACCTTCTCTAACGGTATTTGAATGTTTAGTTTGTTAAATATGATATGCCGTGTGGCACGTCCATGTTGATTGTTTACACCGTAATACCTCTCTTCTGTCTCCATGCAGTGTTCCTCACAGACCTAGCCCCGCCCTCTGTCACTCAAGCTTCACATTTTTGTTGCTTGACCACAAGCCATTTGCTTTCAGTCTGCACGGTCAATGCAGCACATGTAACAATGTTGACGACAACGACAGTGTTTCCACTTTACTTCTTAATATAAATCCAAAAGCTTTCTATGATCAAATCACTGTTCCCTTTGAGCCCGCTGATCAACAACAATATGTAGAGGATGGGGTCACTACCAGCACATCACTTTCACCTGATAACACCTTTCAGATCAGTAGGCAAGCCATTCCAAAGCACTACAGGACAGAGCCAGTGTAGCATTTTGGACTATCAAAGTATTCTCTTACCTGCTTTGGTTCAGTCTTTCCCTCTGCGTTGACGTCTGGCTGATGTTTGCTGTGACTCCCACAGGGCTCCCGCTGGGGGTGTGGAGCGGAATCACACCGTGCTCTCCACCCATCTCCCTGTCTCTCCTGAGGCCTGTCCCCCTCACACAGGCTGCTCCTCTGAGCACGAGCACTCAGGGAAAATGAGGTTGTAGTGAAAGGCTGGTTAATGCTGGGAAAAGCGAAGACATGGTCTGGTCCCTCCTGGGGCTCTATGGGGAACAGGGCTGGGTGGTACTCAGACTGGGGCTGGGGGTGGATGGTAGGCGTGTGTTCCAGTCGTACTGAAGTGCTATTCCTCTTCCTCTCCGCTGCAGCTCTCGTTCTGGCGGGCGAGGGCCGGCGTTGGCGGTCGCTGGCGGGCAGGCAGGGCGTGCGGCGTGAGTAGTCATCATGGAGACGGCTGAGGGGTGACAAGGGGGTCACGGGGGAGCTCGGGGAGGTGACAGGAGGCGGGTTAGGTCTGCGTCTCACGGTCAGGTCAGTTATACTGCCCACTAGCTTCAACATGTGGCCCTTGGCCCCCACTGGACTCCTAAAGCAAACAGGGCTCTGGCTGCGGTCCCTAAGGTCACCGGATGAGGCACTGGCTGTTCTCTGGATACTGGGGTCCCCATTGGCACCCAGGGAGTCTGTCTGAGGAGAGGGACAGGGGACTTTGTGTCTGAAAGGGCCCTTGAAGAGGTGTAGGTTGTCTGCACTCTTGCTCAGTCTGCTTAGCGCATTCACGTTGTCATTCACACTCTCCTCCAAATGGAGGTTCACCTCTGACACTGAACCGGAGCCTGAACCTGGCCTCTGATTGGTTGAAACCCCCAGTCCTGGACCCTCCCCTCGTTTCCCCTCCCCAGCATCCAGCAGTGAGATGCGCCCCGCCCCGTACGCTCTCCGGATACTCCTGGAGAACCATGTGTTTCTCTGTAGTCCATCTTCCTCATCTACTACTTCCTCCTCATCTTCATTGTCAGAACCATAAGGGCTCAACCCAGCCATCTGTTGGCCAATAGACACCCCATTGGAGACTCTATAGCCCTTTCCACATCTAAGTCTTGGGCTCTGATTGGTTGTGACCATTACATTATCTCCACTCTGGATGGCTGCTGAGGTGTACTCGTCATCCTGATTGGCTGTCCCTCGGTTCTGGATACCCTGGAGCACTGAGGAGCGTAGCTTCTTAAAGGAGCCCATGACTGTCAGCCCTGACAGGCCTGGCCAAACCTGTGGGATCCCGGCACTGGATGGAGGGCCCTGGAAGGAGAGGGGCCTGGTAGAGCCCCGACTGTCCCCAGGAACAGTGCACTTCTTCTGGGTAGAGAAGAGCCTCATGATCCTGGAGGGGTGGCCTATCACAGGGCTGGACCAGGTGGCTGTGTTGGACCCATTCAGTCTACTCTCTTCACTGTTAAAGTCACAGGTCATGGGCTGTACCTGAGCATCACACCCAGACAGCAGAGACGGGGGCACTGCCACCGAAACGTGAGCTTTCAAGGGGTAAAGGTCGCTGAGGGGTCGGGGTCGGGCTGGAGGTCGAAGGTCAGGGTCGGATGTGGAGCCACGGCGGTAGGAGAGAGAGTCCTCGCTGGTGGACGGGGTTCCATTGCTCTGCCATGCCTAAAGAAACAATAGACATGGTATATCATCGATTTATCACTCTTACTATGTACAGTGTCCTTGAAGACACTTCGATTTCAATGTTTTATTATCCCTTATTACAATGCTAAACACAGTGAAAATAAGAGCAGGTTAGCCCCCTAATACCAGTAGCCTTTAACTAGCATTAACACTAGGCCTTTTATATTAACGTCATTTAGCAGATCTAAAACAGGTCTTATTCAGGGACAATTAGGGTTAAGAGTGTCTTGCCCAAGGACACAGACAGATCCCCCCCAAACCTATTCAGCTTGGGGATTCAAACCAACGACCTTTCAGCTACTGGCCCAGTGCTCTTAACCGCGAGCCTACCTGCAGTCTCCTTACACACAGCCCTCAATGTGGAACAAGACAGCCGGTGTACACCGTCAACTCTAAAGACCTTTCAGCTACTGGCCCAGTGCTCTTAACAGCGAGCCTACCTGCAGTCTCCTTACACACAGCCCTCAATGTGGAACAAGACAGCCGGTGTACACCGTCAACTCTAAAGACCTTTCAGCTACTGGCCCAGTGCTCTTAACAGAGAGCCTACCTGCAGTCTCCTTACACACAACCCTCAATGTGGAACAAGACAGCCGGTGTACACCGTCAACTCTAAAGACCTTTCAGCTACTGGCCCAGAGGCATACAAAAATGGAGACCAGAGGCACCAGAGGCACACAAAAACACACTGCAAAATCAGAATGTCATTCAGAGAAACAGAGAAAATACACATTATTCAAGTAACAGATGTAAAGAAGGACTAATTATCTGTTCCGACAAATGAAGAACGAGTGCCACGGTCAGTATAATGTTTAGCCAATAATACTATGCATTTATGAGTGTGCAAACGGCATGTTGCTGTGAAGAGTGAATTGAATCTCTTACAGTAACCTAAACCTTAGTGTGTATGTGAGTGCAAGAAAAAGAGAGGGCATGAGATTCCTCTGCTTTGTCTCTACAGCATGTGTTTCTCAGCTTTGAGTGAGAGAGGATGAGAGAAAGATATCGCGTGTCTCTCACTGTGGGATGCCATGTGAATCTCCTTGGCAATGTATATTTTCTATGGGCAAGGAGCAGTAGGCCCCAGTGCAGGGATGAGTGTGTGTGCGCGAGCGCAGAGGTTAATGCAGGCCAGTCTTCGATGAAAGGCTTTGTGAGCATGACTAAGCAATGAGAATCACTAATCCATTGTGATTAATGCCACAAATTGCCCATTTTCTCCAGATTTGGCCAATGGAGAGTGGGAAAGCTGGTGTGACCCCTGCCTGTGCTTCCATCCTGGGATGTGTGCAGTTTAACGCTCTCTAGATCGGTTTGCCTCACTCTCCCTCCCTCCTCCCCTTCTCCCGCTCCACTCGTCCCGCTCCACTCGTCCCGCTCCACTCGTCCCGCTCCACTCGTCCCGCTCCCTCTCCACACTCAATCCCTCTCCACACACGCTCCCTCTCCACACACGCTCCCTCTCCACACACGCTCCCTCTCCACACACGCTCCCTCTCCACACACGCTCCCTCTCCACACACGCTCCCTCTCCACACACGCTCCCTCTCCACACACGCTCCCTCTCCACACACGCTCCCTCTCCACACTCAAGCCTCTCCCAATCCTCTCTACATCGGTTTGCCTCACTCTACCTACCTCCCTCCCCGTCCACATCTCTCTCCCCCCTACTCGTGTCTCACTCTCTCCACTTGACTCCTCTCCCTCCCTCTACTTCACTCCTCTCCCTCCCTCTACTTCACTCCCTCCTCCCTCCCTCTACTTCCTCCTCTACTTACTCCTCTCCCTCCCTCTACTTCACTCCTCTCCCTCTACTTCACTCCTCTCCCTCTACTTCACTCCTCCCTCCCTCTACTTCACTCCCTCCCTCTACTTCACTCCTCTCCCTCCCTCTACTTCACTCCTCTCCCTCCCTCTACTTCACTCCTCTCCCTCTACTTCACTCCTCTCCCTCTACTTCACTCCCTACCTCTACTTCACTCCTCTCCCTACCTCTACTTCACTCCTCTCCCTCCCTCTACTTCACTCCTCTCCCTCCCTCTACTTCACTCCTCTCCCTCCCTCTACTTCACTCCTCTCCCTCACTCTACTTCACTCCTCTCCTCTCTCCACTCCACCTCCCTCTCCACACCCCACTTCACTCACTCCACTCCCTCTCCACTTCACCCCTCTCCTCTTCACTCCTCTCCCGCTCCCCTTCACTCCTCTCCCGCTCCCCTTCACTCCTCTCCCGCTCCCCTTCACTCCACACAGTCCCTCTCAACTCACACTCCACTCTACTTCACTCCCTCTCCCACACACACACTCCCTCTCCACACACACACTCCCTCTCCACTCCTCACACACTCCTCTCTCTACACACTCTTCACACTCCCTCCACACACACACTCCCTCTCACACACACACTCCCTCTCCACACACACTCCCTCTCCACACTCACTCCCTCTCCACACTCACTCCCTCTCCACACTCACTCCCTCTCCACACTCACTCCCTCTCCACACTCAATACTCTCTCCCACTCTTCCCACACCCCCTTCCACTCTCCCCCACTCTCCCCATTTCTCTCCACTTCTCTACTCTCCACACTCCTCTTCTCTCCACACTCCTCTTCTCTCCACACTCCTCTTCTCTCCACACTCCTCTTCTCTCCACACTCCTCTTCTCTCCACACTCCTCTTCTCTCCACACTCCTCTTCTCTCCACTCCTCTTCTCTACACTCCTCTTCTCTACACTCCTCTTCTCTACACTCCTCTTCTCTACACTCCTCTTCTCTACACTCCTCTTCTCTACACTCCTCTTCTCTACACTCCTCTTCTCTCCACACTCCCTTTCTACCTCCTCTTCTCACACTCCTCTTCTCTACACTCCATTTCTTCTCTCCATTTCTCTCTTCTCTCCATTTCTCCTCTTCTCTCCATTTCTCCTCTTCTCTACACTCCTCTTCTCTACACTCCTCTTCTCTACACTCCTCTTCTCTACACTCCTCTTCTCTACACTCCTCTTCTCTACACTACACTCCACTTCTCCACACACACTCCACTTCTCCACACACACTCCATTTTTACACACACACTCCATTTTTCCACACACACTCCATTTTTACACACTCCACTTCTCCACACTCCATTTCTCTACACTCCACAATCTCCATTTCTCCACACTCTCCATTTCCCCACACTCCACTCTCCATTTCTCTACACTCCACTCTCCATTTCTCTACACTCCATTTCTCCACACTCTCCATTTCTCCACACTCTCTCCATTTCTCCACACTCCCCACACTCTCCATTTCTCCACACTCCCCACACTCTCCATTTCTCCCCACACTCTCCATTTCTCTACACTCCATTTCTCCCCACACTCTCCACTTCTCCACTCTCCACACTCCACTCCTCCACACACTCTCCACTTCTCCACACACTCTCCACACTCTCTCCACACACTCTCCACTTCTCCACACACTCTCCACTTCTCCACACACTCTCCACACTCCATTTCTCTACACTCTCCATTTCTCCCCACTCCACTTCTCCCCATTCCACACTCCATTTCTCTACACTCCACTTCTCCACACACACTCCATTTTTCCACACTCCACTTCTCCACACACTCTCCACACTCCATATTTCTCTACACTCTCCATTTCCCCACACCCCACTCTCCATTTCTCCACACCCCACTCTCCATTTCTCCACACCCCACTCTCCATTTCTCCACACTCCACTCTCCATTTCTCCACACTCCACTCTCCATTTCTCTACACTCCATTTCTCCCCACACTCTCCACTTCTCTACACTCCACTCTCCACACCCCACTCTCCATTTCTCCACACCCCACTCTCCATTTCTCCACACTCCCCATTTCTCCACACCCACTCTCCATTTCTCCACACTCTCCATTTCTCCACACACTCTCCATTTCTCCACACACTCTCCATTTCTCCACACACTCTCCATTTCTCCACACACTCTCCATTTCTCCCACACACTCCATTTCTCCACACACTCTCCATTTCTCCACACTCCCCCTCCATTTCTCTACACTCCATTTCTCCCCACACTCTCCACTTCTCCACTCTCCACACTCCACTTCTCCACACTCTCCACACACACTCCATTTCTCTACACTCTCCATTTCTCCCCACTCCACTTCACCCCATTCCACACTCCATTTCTCTACACTCCACTTCTCCACACTCACTCCATTTTTCCACACTCCACTTCTCTACACTCCATTTCTCTACACCCCACACTCCATTTCTCCACACTCCACTCTCCCATTTCTCCACTCTCCATTTCTCCACACTCCACTCTCCATTTCTCCACACTCCATTTCTCTACACACACTCCACACTTCTCTACACTCAACTCTCCATTTCTCCCCACTCCACTCTCCCCACACTCCATTTCTCCCCACACTCCATTTCTCCCCACACTCTCCATTTCTCTACACTCCACTCTCCATTTCTCCACACTCCACTCTCCATTTCTCCACACTTCCCACACTCTCCATTTCTCCACACTCCCCACACTCTCCATTTCTCCCCACACTCTCCATTTCTCCCCACACTCTCCATTTCTCCCCACACTCTCCATTTCTCCCCACACTCTCCATTTCTCCCCACACTCTCCATTTCTCCCCACACTCTCCATTTCTCCACACACTCTCCATTTCTCCACACACTCTCCATTTCTCCCCACACTCTCCATTTCTCCACACACTCTCCATTTCTCCACACACTCTCAATTTCTCCCCACTTCTCTACACTCCACTCTCCATTTCTCCACACTCCATTTCTCTACACTCCACTCTCCATTTCTCTACACTCCACTCTCCATTTCTCTACACTCCACACTCCACTTCACCACACACTCTCCATTTCTCCACACTCCCCACACTCTCCATTTCTCCACACTCCCCCTCCATTTCTCCACACTCCCCACACTCTCCATTTCTCCCCACACTCTCCATTTCTCCCCACACTCTCCATTTCTCCCCACTTCTCTACACTCCACTCTCCATTTCTCCACACTCCATTTCTCTACACTCCACTCTCCATTTCTCTACACTCCACTCTCCATTTCTCTACACTCCACTCTCCATTTCTCTACACTCCACTCTCCATTTCTCTACACTCCACTCTCCATTTCTCTACACTCCACTCTCCATTTCTCTACACTCCACTCTCCATTTCTCTACACTCCACTCTCCATTTCTCTACACTCCACTCTCCATTTCTCTACACTCCATTTCTTCACTCCCCACACTCTCCATTTCTCCCCACACTCTCCATTTCTCCACACTCCACTCTCCATTTCTCTACACTCCACTCTCCATTTCTCTACACTCCTCTCCATTTCTCTACACTCCACTCTCCATTTCTCTACACTCCACTCTCCATTTCTCTACACTCCACTCTGCATTTCTCCACACTCCACTCTCCACACCCCACTCTCCATTTCTCCACACCACACTCTCCATTTCTCCACACCACACTCTCCAATTCTCTACACTCCACTCTCCATTTCTCTACACTCCACTCTCCATTTCTCTACACTCCACTCTCCATTTCTCTACACTCCACTCTGCATTTCTCCACACTCCACTCTCCACACCCCACTCTCCATTTCTCCACACCACACTCTCCATTTCTCCACACCACACTCTCCAATTCTCTACACTCCACTCTCCATTTCTCTACACTCCACTCTCCATTTCTCTACACTCCACTCTCAATTTCTCTACACTCCACTCTCAATTTCTCTACACTCCACTCTCCATTTCTCTACACTCCACTCTCAATTTCTCTACACTCCACTCTCAATTTCTCTACACTCCACTCTCCATTTCTCTACACTCCACACACCCTCCATTTCTCCCCACACTCTCCATTTCTCCACACACTCTCCATTTCTCCACACACTCTCCATTTCTCCACACACTCTCCATTTCTCCCCACACTCTCCACTTCTCCCCATTCCACACTCCATTTCTCTACACTCTCCATTTCTCCCCACACTCTCCATTTCTCTACACTCCACACTCCACACTCACTCCATTTCTCTACACCCCACACTCCACTTCTCCCCACTCTCCACAATCCACTCTCCATTTCTCCACACTCCACTCTCCATTTCTCTACACACACACTCCACTCTCCATTTCTCTACACACACTCCACACTTCTCTACACTCAACTCTCCATTTCTCCCCACTCCACGCTCCCCACACTCCATTTCTCCCCACACTCTCCATTTCTCTACACTCCACTCTCCATTTCTCCCCATTTCTCCCCACACTCTCCATTTCTCCCCACACTCTCCATTTCTCCCCACACTCTCCACACTCCACTTCTCCACTTCTCCACTTCTCCACTTCTCCACACTCCACTTCTCCACACTCCACTTCTCCACACTCCACTTCTCCACACTCCACTTCTCCACACTCCACACACTCTACATTTCTCTACACTCCACACACTCTCCATTTCTCTACACTCCACACACTCTCCATTTCTCTACACTCATTTACATTTACAAGTAATTTAGCAGACGCTCTTATCCAGAGCGACTTACAAATTGGACTCCACACACTCTCCATTTCTCCCCACTTCTCCCCACTTTCCATTTCTCCACTCTCCACACTCCACTTCTCCACACTCCCCACACACTCCACACCCTCCTCTCCATACCTCCACACCCTCCTCTCCACTTCTCCACACCCTCCTCTCCACACCTCCACACCCTCCTCTCCACACCTCCACACCTCCACACCCTCCTCTCCATATCTCCACACCTCCACACCCTCCTCTCCACTTCTCCACACCCTCCTCTCCACACCCTCCTCTCCACACCTCCACACCCTCCTCTCCACACCTCCACACCCTCCTCTCCACACCTCCACACCCTCCTCTCCACACCTCCACACCCTCCTCTCCACACCTCCACTTCTCCACACCCTCCCTCTCCACACCCTCCACACCCTCTCCACACCCTCCTCTCCACACCCTCCTCTCCATTTCTCCACACCCTCCTCTCCATTTCTCCACACCCTCCTCTCCATTTCTCCACACCCTCCTCTCCATTTCTCCACACCCTCCTCTCCATTTCTCAGTGACTCAATTGATCTCACAGTAGCTCAGTGGCTCTGAACCTTTAATGAAATACAGACTTAATGGCTAAATTTCAGGACGTTTAAACTGGGCATTTCAGGACCCAATGTGATTGATTTGACTGCCTTTGTCTGGCACAGACTTGCACTGAGCTTTTCCACTCTCTGTAGCACAGGGATGGGCAACTGGTGGCCAGCGGGCCTCCTTTTGTAGGCCCGCGGACCAATTTCCAAAAACAATTATTATAGAAAATAAAATAACTCAGTTGGGGTCTCAACTTACTGTAGAGTTAGAATAGTAGAACACAAGGTTGTGCGTCAGCAGTTTCTCTCTAATGTCAGTCACTGACCTATCTCAGCAAAAAAGTTTTAGTTTGGTAAATTAGTCTAGCTAAGTATCTAAAATTGCAGTAATCATGGTCGAATGAACGATTGGGGGGACCCCATTGATTTTGTTAGTCACTCTCACTCAGGTATCATATTTAAAAGTGTAAACATCTCTCCACCCTACGGCAAAATGAGTAGAATTACATGGAATGAGTTATAAAGTTGTAAAATCTCTACACCCCATGGCCAAATGTGTAGAATCTTCTCTCTCTGCTGTCCCAACAAAATGTTGCTTAGGGCCCCCAAAAGGCTAGGGCCTGACTGCATGTGTGGGTATGGATGTGGGTATACAGACCCACAAGACACCTCATCAGTTCAGATCGTTTTGTGGGCCCCATCCCCATCAAAGTTGCTCACCCTGCTCTAACACCTGAGAGTGGGAGGTAAACTACATGATGTTAGCATACTCTTTTACCAAAATGATTCTCAATGCTACCTCTGCTGACAATTCACCCATGTCTATCCATCACTCTCTCACCACTACTGTAAACAGAAAACCCCTGCTATAAACTAACTCCCACTATCACCATTACATAGCATTCCTCTAGGCTCTCCAGTAATACTAGGGCTGGAAGGTGTACCGTATTTTACTATATACTGGAATTGATGCACGGACTGGTTGGGATTTTTACTCTACCTTCTATAACGGTATTTCAATGTTTGGTTTGTTAAATGTGATACGCAACTCCGGCACGTAGAATGTCTGTTTTTATAGTTTACTCCATTTGCTGCTGCATGCCGCTAACTTATTTGTTTGTGTATCTTACGGTCTGTAAACTACTGTTTGCTAGTTTGTCTTTTCTTAGCAAGGTCTTGTTAAAATAATTTGTGTTAGCCGCTAATGCTAATCGGCAGTTAGCTGGCCAACATGCTAAATGTACTAAGAGTGACAGCAAATGTAACTAGCTAGCTAATACAGCCTGGTACCAGTGCTGGTGTAGGTCTAGATAAGCATGTTTGTGCAACGCTATCTTATCAGAGAGGAATATGCGATGTATGAATATGTTGGCTAGCTGGCTAAAACATGTAATGTAACCTCTAATTAGGAAACACTGACCAACACTTTGGTTCCCACCCTGTCAATAATTTCTCCCCGGTTTAATAATTTGTCGTCATGTCAAACAATGTATTCGAGGTGCTACCCACTATATTCAAACCATAGAATAATCACTATTTGTCCATGATTCCAACAGTTCAATTAACTAGGCCTAGATGTTTTTGTCCAGATCATGCTGTGTGAAACAGTGTGGGAAATTATAGTAAAATTGAAGGAAATGCAGAAATGTATAAATGCTGAAAATGATTTTTGTATGGAGTTGGATTGAACAGTATAAATGGAGAAATCCCCATTGAAATCCCTTATAATGTATGTGTTGTCCCACTAGGGTCATGAACTAATGAGAAAGCATATTTAGAACATGTATTATTCAAAAACATGAAATACCGCCAAAAATGTGACAAATATCATGACATGACATTTTGTCCATATCGGCAGCCCTAAGTAAGACAAGGTTGGGGAATGAAAGAGACTGCTCTAGCACTGAAAGGGCACACCAAGGCAGTCCTCTATCAATGCATTACCTCATACTCACCTTATCTTCCTATTCTACCACCCACTCCACTACCTTGCACAATGCACACTACCCCTATGGCTTCTCTCTCAACCTGGTGCCAACATCCACAGCCCAGTTGGGACCTGTTTATTTGGCACAATACATCATAGGGTTCTGTTTCAAAGGAGTTGGAGTTACTGCCAGTACTTAAAATCTAGATATCTGCCAACTTATTGTGTGTAGTTTTGCCCTGGCCAGCACAATAAGCTGCGTAGGACAGTGGAACCTACTAGGTGCTAGCTACTCTACCCTCTTAGTACAACTAGTACATACAGTTGAAGTTGGAAGTTTACATACACCTTAGCCAATTACATTTAAACTCAGTTTGACAATTCCTGACATTTAATCCTAGTAAAAATTCCCTGTTTTAGGTCAGTTAGGATCCCCACTTTATTTTAAGAATGTGACATGTCAGAATAATAGTAGAGAGAATGATTTTTCAGCTTTCTATTTCTTTCATCACATTCCCAGTGGGTCCGAGGTTTACATATACTCAATTAGTATTTTGTAGCATTGCCTTTAAATTGTTTAACTTGGGTCAAACGCTTCAGACAGAGCTGGTGTAACGGAGTCAGGTTTGTAGGCCTCCTTGCTCGCACAAGCTTTTTCAGTTCTGCCCACACATTTTCTGTGGGATTGAAGTCAGTGCTTTGTGATGGCCACTCCAATACCTTGACCTTGTTGTCCTTAAGCCATTTTGCCACAACTTTGGATGTATGCTTGGGGTCATTGTCCATTTGCAAAACGTAGTCTGGCTTTATGGCCGTTTTGGAGCAGTGGCTTCTTCCTTGCTGAGTGGCCTTTCAGGTTAAGTCGATATAGGGCTCGTTTTACTGTGGATATAGATACTTTTGTACCCATTTCCTCCAGCATCTTCACAAGGTCCTTTGCTGTTGTTCTGGGATTGATTTGCACTTTTCGCACCAAACTACCTTCATCTCTAGGAGACAGAATGCGTTTCCATCCTGAGCGGTATGACGGCTGCGTGGTCCCATGGTGTTTATACTTGCGTACTATTGTTTGTACAGATTAACATGGTACCTTTAGACGTTTGGAAATTGCTCCCAAGAATGAACCAGACTTGTGGAGGTCTCAAAACATAAAAAATACAAATCTGAGGTCTTGGCTTATTTCTTTTGATTTTCCCATGATGTCAAGCAAAGGAGGTACTGAGTTTGAAAGTAGGCCTTGAAATACATCCACAGGAACACCTCCAATTCACTCAAATGATGTCAATTAGCCTATCAGAAGCTTCTAAAGCCATGACATAATTTTCTGGAATTTTCTAAGCTGTTTAAAGGCACAGTCAACTTAGTGTATGTAAACTTCTGACCCACTGGAATTGTCATACAGTGAATTATAAGTGAAATAATCCGTTTGTAAACAATCGTTTGAAAAATGACTTGTGTCATGCACAAAGTAGATGTTCTAATCGACTTGCCAAAACTATAGATTAACAAGAAATCTGTGGAGTGGTTGAAAAACAAGTTTTAATGACTCCAACCTAAGTGTATGTAAACTTCTGACTTCAACTGTACTACAGCACTATGCAGGCCATTTAAGATATGCTTGAACAATATGGAAGCTGAATGAGAGTGATTCTCTGGGGTTACCTTTCCAGGTCAGGGTTCCTGTGTGGTTGCAGGTGAAGCCTGGGAGCTAGTGGTGCTCTGGCTCTCAGGTCCAGAGTTAATTAAGAGAGAGGAGAGAAGAGTAGCCCCCCACACAACTGCCAGCTGGAGCCAGCCTCAGATTAGACTCCCAGAGAGAGGAGGGCTGGGGTCACACAAACTGAAAGACATGCACATTTACACATACTTCAGAAGACACTGTCAAGGCCAACTCAGTATACATGTGCCCCCCCACACACACGGGGGGGGACGGGCACTTAGGCAGGCATTCTCTTAGTCATCAACTCCCTTCCCTTTGGGCTGATGAAGTCACAGCCTTATGTAAGGAGTCATAAACATATAATCATTAATGAACTCCAACCCCCAATTCAGCTTCACAGAACCAACGTATGTCCTGCCCCAGGCCAAGCTAATTGGGCAGAGATGAGCGGAGAGTTAAACTAAATAGACGTCTAGACAGAGAATATCAAGGGAAAGCCACTTCTCTAGCGGTTTCTCTCATTTTGGTAGCTAAGCCATGGGACCCAGACAGAATTGGACAAAAGCACTAGCACAGCCATTCTTTGGTAAGCTGCTCATTTTACTGGTTGTCTGCTTAGCTGAGTGATCAAATCTAGCTAGCCAGGCTCATCAGTGCTGTCCTGACCACATGTTCAGGAAAAATAACTTCATAAAACACTAAAAACCGACAACTAGTGAGAGTATGCAAATAGATTATTCTTTGTATCCCTTCCATGTTAGCCACGCTGATACGCATGTAGGAGACCTTCCATGTCAGCCACGCTGACACGCATGTAGGAGACCTTCCATGTCAGCCACGCTGATACGCATGTAGGAGACCTTCCATGTCAGCCACCACGCATGTAGGAGACCTTCCATGTCAGCGCACGCATGTAGGAGACCTTCCATGTCAGCCCACGCATGTAGGAGACCTTCCATGTCAGCCACGCATGTAGGAGACCTTCCATGTCAGCCACGCTGATACGCATGTAGGAGACCTTCCATGTCAGCCACGCTGATACGCATGTAGGAGACCTTCCATGTCAGCCACGCATGTAGGAGACCTTCCATGTCAGCCACGCTGATACGCATGTAGGAGACCTTCCATGTCAGCCACGCATGTAGGAGACCTTCCATGTCAGCACGCACGCATGTAGGAGACCTTCCATGTCAGCCACGCTGATACGCATGTAGGAGACCTTCCATGTCAGCCACGCATGTAGGAGACCTTCCATGTCAGCCACGCTGATACGCATGTAGGAGACCTTCCATGTCAGCCACGCTGATACGCATGTAGGAGACCTTCCATGTCAGCCACGCATGTAGGAGACCTTCCATGTCAGCCACGCTGATACGCATGTAGGAGACCTTCCATGTCAGCCACGCATGTAGGAGACCTTCCATGTCAGCCACGCTGATACGCATGTAGGAGACCTTCCATGTCAGCCACGCTGATACGCATGTAGGAGACCTTCCATGTCAGCCACGCATGTAGGAGATCTTCCATGTCAGCCACGCATGTAGGAGACCTTCCATGTCAGCCACGCATGTAGGAGACCTTCCATGTCAGCCACGCATGTAGGAGACCTTCCATGTCAGCCACGCATGTAGGAGACCTTCCATGTCAGCCACGCTGATACGCATGTAGGAGACCTTCCATGTTAGCCACGCTGATACGCATGTAGGAGACCTTCCATGTCAGCCACGCTGAAACGCATGTAGGAGACCTTCCATGTCAGCCACGCTGATACATATGTAGGAGACCTTCCATGTCAGCCACGCTGATACGCATGTAGGAGACCTTCCATGTCAGCCACGCTGATACGCATGTAGGAGACCTTCCATGTCAGCCACGCTGATACGCATGTAGGAGACCTTCCATGTCAGCCACGCTGAAACGCATGTAGAGATCTTCCATGTCAGCCACGCGCATGTAGGAGACCTTCCATGTTAGCCACGCTGATACATATGTAGGAGATCTTCCATGTCAGCTACGCTGAAACGCATGTAGGAGACCTTCTATGTCAGCCACGCTGATACGCATGTAGGAGACCTTCCATGTCAGCCACGCTGATACATATGTAGGAGACCTTCCATGTCAGCCACGCTGATACATATGTAGGAGACCTTCCATGTCAGCCACGCTGATACATATGTAGGAGACCTTCCATGTCAGCCACGCATGTAGGAGACCTTCCATGTCAGCCACGCATGTAGGAGACCTTCCATGTCAGCCACGCATGTAGGAGACCTTCCATGTCAGCCACGCATGTAGGAGACCTTCCATGTCAGCCACGCATGTAGGAAACCTTCCATGTCAGCCACGCATGTAGGAGACCTTCCATGTCAGCCACGCATGTAGGAGACCTTCCATGTCAGCCACGCATGTAGGAGACCTTCCATGTCAGCCACGCTGATACGCATGTAGGAGACCTTCCATGTTAGCCACGCTGATACGCATGTAGGAGACCTTCCATGTCAGCCACGCTGAAACGCATGTAGGAGACCTTCCATGTCAGCCACGCTGATACATATGTAGGAGACCTTCCATGTCAGCCACGCTGATACGCATGTAGGAGACCTTCCATGTCAGCCACGCTGATACGCATGTAGGAGACCTTCCATGTCAGCCACGCTGATACGCATGTAGGAGACCTTCCATGTCAGCCACGCTGATACGCATGTAGGAGATCTTCCATGTCAGCCACGCTGAAACGCATGTAGGAGACCTTCCATGTTAGCCACGCTGATACATATGTAGGAGATCTTCCATGTCAGCTACGCTGAAACGCATGTAGGAGACCTTCCATGTCAGCCACGCTGATACATATGTTGGAGACCTTCCATGTCAGCCACGCTGATACATATGTAGGAGACCTTCCATGTCAGCCACGCTGATACATATGTAGGAGACCTTCCATGTCAGCCACGCTGATACATATGTAGCAGACCTTCCATGTCAGCCACGCTGATACGCATGTAGGAGACCTTCCATGTCAGCCACGCTGATACATATGTAGGAGACCTTCCATGTTAGCCACGCTGATACGTATGTAGGAGACCTTCTATGTTAGCCACGCTGATACGTATGAGACCATCGGGCATGAAACAGGGGCGGCAGGTAGCCTAATTGTTAGAGCATTGGGCCAGTAACTGAAAGATTGCTGGATCGAATCCCAGAGCTGACAAAGTAAAAATCTGTCATTCTGCCCCCGAACAAGGCAGTTAACGCACTGTTCCCCAGTAGGGGGTTATTGTAAATAAGAATTTGTTCGTAACTCACTTGCCTAGTTAAAGGTTAAATAAAATAATAAAAACAGACCTAAGTGGACTACACATGGAGTGGTTGTGTGCGAGTGTAAAACTAACCATTCTGTGGTCCAAAGAGAAGTGGAGTTTCTCTGAGTTAAAGGTAACACAGATGGCTCCCTACACCAAGCCCCTTTCAGCATGTGTTTGTTCCTCTCCCAGGACTAATCAGGGGGCTTTACCAGTCTGTGCAGCACTTGTTTCCTCTATGGCACAGTCAAAAAGCAACACACACTATGAGTTGGTCATATATAATACTTAATGCCTTCAGAAACTAATGTAGATTTAGCCTAGAATTTTACATTACTAAGACACTATCTTTGTAATGACACACCATCCAAAGTGTAATAACTTCACCGTGCACAAAAGAACATTCAATGTCTTTTTCAAATCTATCAATAGATGCACTACCTTAAGAGGCATTGGAAAACCTCCCTGGTCTTTGTGGTTGAATCTGTTTCAAATTCACTGCTCAACTGAGGGACCTTACTGATAGTTGTGTGTGTGGGGTAAAGAGATGTTACACCTTATTAACTTGTGACTTAAGCAAATGTACTCCTGAAATTATTTGGGCTTGCCATAACAAAAGGGTTTAATATTTATTGACTCAAGATATTTCAGCTTTTAATTTTCTATTCATTTGTTTAAAAACATTTTTAAAAAAAACATGATTCCATTTTGACATTATGGGGTAGTGTGTGTAGGAAATTGAAGAAAATAAACATCTACATTTGATCAATTTAGGCTGTAAAACAACAAAATATAGACAAAGTCCAGGGGTGTGAATACTTTATGAAGGCACTGTATAGTCTGAATCAGGGAAGCCTTTCGACCAGTTTGCGAAATTCCACCCACTCAGACTTTCCCACCAACCCATCCCCTTCCTGTTCCAGAGGCGGGACTTCTGCCACACCCACTCTACCTTTAAATGGCAGCCTGACAAACCTACCTGTCGTATTCCGTGTTAGTATCGGTTCAGTTATTTCTTACCTTTCCCCCTCACTATGGATGTTTTCTGGTTTTCCTGTTCCTATTATATTGTTCCTTTGAGTACAGTATTGTTTAATTGCCCCCGTTGTGTGCCATGTGCTCATTGGTTTGCCTTAAAGGTCCAATGCAGCCGTTATCTTATTATCAAATCAAATTTCGGGGCAACAAAACCTCTACACGATTGGTTGGGTCCCCCTGCGGGACGGTTGAGCTAACGTAGACTAATGCGATTAGTATGAGGTTCTAAGTAACAAGACAATTAGACATAGACATATGTGATATTGGCAGAAAAATTCATGTTAATCTAACTGCACTCTCCATTTTACAGTGGCTATTACAGTGAAATAATACCATGCTATTGTTTGAGGAGAGTGCACAGTCATGAA
The DNA here is from genome assembly GCF_021184085.1 of Oncorhynchus gorbuscha. NCBI lineage: Eukaryota > Metazoa > Chordata > Actinopteri > Salmoniformes > Salmonidae > Oncorhynchus > Oncorhynchus gorbuscha. The sequence goes on from NC_060184.1 coordinate 68,905,223, forward strand.
CTTGAAAATGTATTAACAAACCAATTAGGTCCATTTGGGCAGTCTTGATACAACATTTTGAACAGAAATGCAATGGTTAATTGGATCAGTCTAAAACTTTGCACATTCCCTTCCTACCATATACTGGCCAAAATCTAAATTGCACCTGGGCTGGAATAATACATACATTATCTTTCTCTGGCATTTCAAAGATGGTACAAAAAATATATATATTTGTATGATCTTTTACCAGATCTGATGTGTTATATTCTCCTACATTCATTTCACATTTCCACAAACTTCAAAGTCTTTCCTTTCAAATGATATCAAGAATATGCATATCCTTGCTCAGGTCCTGAGCTACAGGCAGTTAGATTTGGGTATGTCACTTTAGGCGAAAACTGAAGAAGAAAAAGGTTCAATCCATAAGAGGTTTTTAAGTACCTTATGGTGGTTGATTTACATTTAAAATGGTCAAAAAGAAACAAAAATAGCTTCATAGCCAAGAGCAAACTGAAAACTAGCTGTTTTTAGCAGAGAGGTTTGGAACATTTTCTTATTGATCTATTAACCCTTTACACTCATACCCATATACAAGTTCAAAAATGGCAGATTTGGGCATTGATAAGCTCCTAAATTGGAGCACAGTGGCTGTACAGTAACATGCCATAAATGACATCAGAGCTCAGGCTCTGCGCTTCACAGCGCTGTATGAGTTTTGACTGACAGATGTTCTTTGTTGTCTTGGTGAGGAAATGCTGTAAATGAAGAGAATTTTAAAAGATGAGATGTTGAGGATTATAATAACACAGCTTTGATGTCATACAAGCCAAACACCCCTGAGTCCAAACGTGCACTTCACATTTCCACATCATAAAACTCATGTCATATACAGTGTCAACGTTTATAATCACTATGTTTGATGTACACTACAAGATGACATTGCGTCATACCCTGGGTTTTCCGGAACAGAACAAGCCCGTTTGTCTATTGTGAGGAAGATTTGGCTCGGAACACACCTTAATGCACTCACGACTCCTTACTATGCGCACCAAAATGACAATCGGTTTCTTAAGCCCATACCAACAACAAACCAACCTTCAATAGAGTCCTTTGCCTAAAAACCTTATCAGTTTTAACAACCAGAAGGAGTACTGCACTCTACAGCTACTGAAAAACAACTCTAGACTCCAGCTTATTGGAATGGATCATTTAAATATTCTGCCATATTGGTGGATCCATGTAACATAATATGGAATTTAGAACCATGTGTTTCTAGGCTATATAAAGTATACTCAGAAAACAATATCTTTGGATGCCATCTATACAAGGAATCCGATGGAATCTAGATCACAGAGAGCACCTGCTAATTGTGTATATAGTAGACTGCTCTAGCTACTATCAGGGAGGGAAAGAGGAAGATAAAATCATTCACTTTCCTCCCATCACAGTCTGCCCTTTATAACTGTTAAAATGTCTTTAAGTCATCTTTTATCATTTAGCCTATATAGAATCACATCTAAATTCTGAGGAAGTGATTTCCAAAGATAGGGCACTGGCAGCCTTGTCTGTGTGCTTGTTCACAAGAATCATCCTAAGCCTGGCACAGGGCAGATTCACTAATCTCTATATACACGGCACAATCTCTTATTGCCCGGTTGTTTGCCATTTGGGCTGATTTATGGAATCTGACTAGCTCAGGCCTGCATACAAGCAGTAGCCTACTCCTAAATGTTCCAAGTTGCTGCCGATAGAAATGTCCAGTATAGAACAGCTGACACAACTGACTATTCTCTGTAGCAAAGTTCAATTTTTATTTTATCTACACAATATAGCCCATTTCTGTCTGAATGTTCTGTAACACCACACCTTCCTAAATAAGCACATGTTGCTTATTGAAGTCATCTCACAATGACCCAATTCCTTTTCTTATGACAGAGGGCATACCGAGAGCGAGACCACGCCCCTCCCCCTCTTGATCGTGGGAAGCCAGGTATTGGGTAAAGGGTGTCACCCACTTTCTCCGTCTCGTTCACACATGCACCTGATATGCTACTGTCTGTGGTCTGTCAGAACTGAATGGGAAATCCAACACCAAGCTCAAGAGGACAAAACGCTAATATGAACACTAGGACATGTAGGAATGCTAAACGCATACATATCTGACCTAATAAGACAGTAGCAGCATTCTACAGGAGTGGGCTATATACAATAAACTGGTTCCTGAATGCTGATTGGAAAGCCGTGGTATATTGAAAGCCATGGTATATAAGACCGTATACCACGGGTATAACAAAACATTTATTTCTACTGTTCCAATTACATTGGTAACCAGTTTATAATAGTAATAAGACACCTCGGGGGCTTGTGGTATATGGCTAAAATGCCACGTAGAGGTCGACCAATTGTGATTTTTCAGCGCTGATACCAATTAATCGGACAATTTTTATTTATTTATTTGTAATAATGACAATTACAACAATACTGAATGTTACTACATTCGCGTAACAGGCAGTCAGTCTCCTTGTGGAGTGCAACGAGAGAGAGAGGCAGGTCGTTATTGCATTGGACTAGTTAACTGTAAGGTTGCAAGATTGGATCCCCGAGCTGACAAGGTGAAAATCTGTCATTCTGCCCCTGAACAAGGCAGTTAACCCACCGTTCCTAGGCCGTCATTGAAAATAAGAATGTGTTCTTAACTGACTTACCTAGTTAAATAAAATGTGTAAATTGTTTTTGTTTTTTTAATAAATCAAAATCGGCACTCAAAAATACTGATTTCCGATTGTTATGAAAACTTGAAATCGGCCCTAATTAAATCGCCCATTTCGATTAATCGGTCGACCTCTAATACCACAGCTAAGGGCTGTATACATACACTCTGCATTGCGGTGTGCTCAAGAAGGTTTGTACTTGCTTCATTAACAGCTGATCTTCATAACTAAAGCTGGGGGACAGCTGTGAGTGGAAAAACAAGCTCTGAGCAAGTTCTAAAAGCCATTAAATATGTTTGACTGAAAAGCATTTGAGATTTGGTATGCTACAATACTTTGTAATGGTCAAAATTCATACAATTTCCTACTTAGTGGTTTCAAATAAAGTCTAAACTTAATATGAAGAATTATGGTTTCATTCGGAAATGACAAAATTTACTTGTGGATGCTCAGGTTGACTTTCCCACAGAATTACCCATAAGCTTCTCTGAGACCATGGACATGAGCATTTATGAGGCAAAGTTCAAACAAAGTTGGACAATCACAAAGATCCATATAAGTTCCACCCACTGCTGTGACACGGTGGATTTACAAGTGTGTAAAACAGAACCTGTCTCCTATATACCAGTGTTAATATATGGATACTGGAACACTGGAATGAAAAAGCAAAGTTTGTGTGATGTGTTCAGATAGATATGAGAGTTCTCCCCTGACGCAGGATAGAACCTGACTTGTCTAGCTAAATAAAACTCTCCATCTATACAGGTCGAACTGTTCTGTGGTTCCATCTCCCTGGTGTACGGGCGCGTGACAGTTGGGTTTGCGAGTCTACAAAGATGTCATTCAGTGGGAAACAATCTACTACTGTTACAAATCCATACTGAAAAGGAAGTATAAGTAACAGGGAATTTTTCAAATGAAAAAGAGCTGGAGAATGACATGTTAAAGGCGATTATGTTACAGTTCTTCCGCGTAAGCCAGCAAAACACCCCCGAGGAAAAAGTGCTTATTTATTTGTGCTTTTAATTAACTTATGTTTTCGCCATAAACCTCTTACTTTGTAGTTGACCGAGCCCCCACCCCTCCTCTCCACCTCTATAGAAGTGCCTGGCATCCCCCACATCACTATAACAACCGGGGGAGTAATGCACTACAACAACCCCCCTATTTTCTTCGTTAACGTTACAGAAACAAACCAATGCTAGAACCCAAACGAATTTGATCAATAGACTGAATGACACATTTAAATCCTAAAAATAAAAATAGTTAACCAGTTTGATGTAAGCCATACATTTTTTTTTTTACAATTGAACAATTGATATGGCATTGGACTGCAAGTTGGTCACATTTGCTTACCCTTCTCATACTCGTGTTGTTCTGTGCCACCGATATTTGTCATCAACAGAGTAGCAGCTGTTTTTGTTGATTAGTTAGCCATCCTCGGTCAACGTTTTACTAAAATGGTTAGTTAGCAAGCGAGCTACTTAAGTCCAAAGGTCTGCTGGGTCATGCAATCGATGATTACACACCAAAACATGTCGGAAGTAGCAGGCTACTGCTGCTGGTTAAACTGGCTTGCAAGATGTCGAGACAAATGGCTAACTTCGCTCCTTGCAACATGAAACAGTAGGCTAACATTAGTTAACTACCTAGGAAGTTCTAAAATATTCACAAAACGGAAAACTCAATTGTGAAAGGTTTCGGGCAAGTAAGCATCTGCCGTTGGGTATGCCAGTGGATAAATGATAAAAGTGGTTCAAACAAACTCAGAAATCCGTTGGTACTCAAGTGTGAGAGGCTGGTCGATTCTTTGGAGCTCGAGCTGTCGTTACTGGACGGCGTCGGTGCACTTGTTGCAGTGATTGCTTTAGGGGCGGAGTTTGAGTTCCACATTGACTCAAAGGACGTTTTGCACTGATTATTTTGTGGTCTGACCGCAAGAGGCCCTCACCGCCAAGAGCCAAGTCAAACAGAACGTGAACACTGCAGTAAAGCACGCCCATAGCAGGTTGCGCTCCATTGAGAAAAAACAGCCGTGTATTATATATATAAGTGCTAACGTCTTTGGACGTCATTTCTGGCACCAACATTTGGAATGCCTTTAAAACAATTACGTAATCTTCCAGTTTGTGGTATTGCGAAGCTCATCCTGTTTTCTAATCATTCCCGCACACAGGAAGTCATGACATTGCACCAGCTGATACAGCCTATTGCCACACATTGATTTATGAATTTTTGTTGCCAGCATATTACATTGTACACAGGAGTAGTAAATTAAAGACAGTCAATGGGATTTTACATTGTATATTATGGTATTGAAATCAAAACAAGATACAATAACACTTGTCACATGAAATCTGTCAGATTGGTGAGTTATCAGAGGAGATATGATCTTAAATAATAGGCTATATCAGCTGTAGCATAAAAATATTACAAAAACGTAATTTATATTCATATTTGATTAAAACATGTTTTATTACTGTAGGCTATTACATTCATCTATAACAGGTGGTAATAATTTCCCATGTAACATCCCATGAGCAAATTCACTGAGTCATGTGGGCCTAATCTGCACCGAAGAGCACGAACCCGGAGAAGGTTGTATCATCATCTTCATCAACAAACAGCCCGTTAAAGAGCTCTCCTCCTGCCACCTGCAGCCACACTTTGTCCCCCTTCTCCAGGTGCAGGACAGCCCCGCCTGCTGCCTGGTCCTCACTGCTCATGTAGTTATCCATAATGTGGATAACTACTCACTGCTCGTGTAGTTATCATTCAACCTGTTTTTCACTAATGCTACTTTTACATTACGGGAGAACACAGTGATGTGGTAGGTGAAGTAGTAGGCCCCAGCCAGAGCGCAGGTGAACCGTCCGGTCTGTGCGTCGTAATGGTTCTGCCTGTTGTAGATCACCTTGTCGAACCTGATCGGCATGTTCTCCAGTGGGAGTTTGGTGTATTCGGTTAAACCGGCTGAGAACGCACTTTTTGGGATGAGGGATGTGTCCCCCTTCTCCCCCTTGTCCCCTGTCTCGCCGCCTGATTCCCTTGCTCTCCGTCGTAACCAATGTTGCCTTTGAACCCTAGGGGGCTGAGATCTCCCTTCGGACCTGGTCGTCCTGGGGGTCCCAAGGGCCCTTTGGATGCCTCGCTCTGGTAACCTGATCTCCTTGAGGCCCATGTGCCCTGAGACTCCTTGGGGCCCCATCTTCCCCGGTGGCCCCTTCTCTCCATTCTCACCCCATTTTCCCTTTATTTCTGCCAGGCCAGCCGTACCTGCAGATATAAGGATAATATAATTATGTTAGTACTGCTTGCCAGTGGTGATAACTGTACAAAGTATTTTCATTATAAAATAAAATAGTCTCACCCAGCCCCCCTTGTCTTCTTTGGGGCCACTCTGTACTGTTCGTCCGGTGATACTGATTTCCCCTTTAATGAATAAAATGACCAAGAACTTTCAAAAATGTATCAGCATGGGACCAGAAAAGCTGATTTCAATTGAGACTTATCTAACAGAGGAGGTTGTGCCATTGTCTTACCTCGGTCTCGCTTGTCACCTCTGAACCCGTCTCGTCCATCTCGGCCTGGCATTCCGTTGTGGCCTGGGTCTCCTGGTATTCCTGGGTATCCACAAACACATCAGTTCTTCTTGAATTCTTCATGTGCTATGCACCTCACAGCCAGCAGGAGGAGCAAGAGAGTGACTCTGAGTCTAACCCCCATCATGGGCCCTCAAGGGCCAATGCTTCAAAGACTTCAAATTGAGTATTCTCAGCACTAGATGCACAAGATAGAAGAGTGGGGTAATCCAGCGCAACGCATTATGTCCAACGCACACCCACACATTCACACGAATATACATGCACAGACACACACATGCATATGAACTGAGAGGTGGAGACAGCTGAATGTTTGGAGAGCCAAGACACCAAAGAAGGCCACACAAACTTTACCAAGGACTGAAAATCTAGTGAAATCACCAAGCCAGCCGCCTCATTGGTTCGACAAGGATAGCGGCTATTTTAGGTTACTTATTCTGTCTGTCCAGCCCTCACCGTTCCATATCACCTGTCCCCTTCTAGAACGTTCTCCATTCTCTGGATTTGTAATGACCAGCTTGAGCTGTGCTGGGAGTACAGGGATGTTAGCAAGGCAACAAAATGGTGGTGTTCCGTATTGCTTCCCTGTAGCAATACATGCAGGATTTCAATTCTGGCCTGTGGTTATTACATCCTCACAGTAATTTGAGTGGCTGTCTAGCTCCTCTTGAATGAGGTCATCAAACGAAAATGTGCAGGGAGTATCAGGGATAAAGAGCAAGATTGATATCGGATGCCTAATTTGTCCTAATCGATTTCATTTTTAATGTCAAAGTAGGATAAAACGTCCCCTAGCTAGCGCCTGAAATCATTAGCAACAGAACACAATAGTAGGGACACTCCGGATGGGGAGATGTTCTCGTGTGTTTATCTTCTATATCTGAAACATCAATAGAACAATGTTGTTAAAATGTTTGCCCCCATAAATTAGACCATTGCCATAAACTCTGACCTTTCCAGCTAGTGTTCTAGAACCTTTACATCCGTCCCTACCCCCATCGGAATGCCTAGGAAGAGTGATTGTTTTAAACAACATTCTCCTATCTTCACAGATAGCATTCCTTAGAAGTCTGGTATATACTTTCCTGATACTGGAAATCCATTGGGATATATATTAGAAAACCAAAGATATAGATGTCCAAGAGCAATGACTTTAGTATATTTCACAGATCAGAAAAACAATACGATTCCAGAGTCAGTTTTCACCTAATTTATTATGTTTTCTACACACAATGATTCAGATATAAACATATTTGTTTATGTAAACATGACAAATTACATTGAAGGGGAAAAAAACTACATTCAAGCAATATCAGGCCTGGAACAAAATGATCCTACTCTCCCTTTCATACTGTGGGTCTTTAACAATCATGGGATTGGCTGAAACACACATGGACAGTGGGCACATACAAGTACATTACATCAATTATACATAAGTAATAAATGCACAGCACAGAATGTTAGTACAAAAACAGAACTGAATTTAGGTCTATGAATTCCTCTGCATTAGGGTGGGTGGCATCTCTTATACAAGGCATAGTTTATGGTCCCTTTGCTATATTAACCAGGCACAATGTGATGGTCATTTGGTTACAGAAGTTACCACAAAGTCTTCACATATTGACACAAGACATCAGAGGCATCATCGTTCACTGAGTTCCATTCAGTTACACATGAAACTTTTCATGAGGTATAGCAAACCCCCAAATGACTATACAATGACTCAGACACACCTACTGTACATACAAACAAACAGTTAATTAAAATATGTAACATGCTATAACGTTTCGTGCTATAATATTTGTTAGAAGTGTAAAATACCATTTGCTTGTTTTGTAGAGGGATGACTTCAATCCTGGGTTCTCTGTACCGACTGAATTACGAAGACTTCATCCACTGAAGGGAATGGCTAGCAGGACTATATAGACGGAGAGAGTGGGCCCATATGGACGGAGAGAGTGGGCCCATATGGACGGAGAGAGTGGGCCCATATGGACGGAGATCGGGGGTGGGGGAAGCAGAAAGCACTGAGGTCTATGGAATTGTGGTTGGGGTATAAGGAGCACTCTGTTTGGGTTGAGGATGAACAGTAAAAGTGTGTGTGTGTGTGTGTGTGTGTGTGTGTGTGTGTGTGTGTGTGTGTGTGTGTGTGTGTGTGTGTGTGTGTGTGTGTGTGTGTGTGTGTGTGTGTGTGTGTGTGTGTGTGTGTGTGTGTGTGTGTGTTTTGCTAGTGCTTCTGGGGAAGGCGGAAAAGTGGTTGGGTCATATCATGAGGTTCCAGGGGCGGGATGGAGCTTTCTTCTGGAGTACACAGCCATGCAGAGGGAGCGGCTGGCAGCTGGCTGAGCGGCTGGCTGGTGTCTCTACATGATCTGGCGGTGCGATCCGTAGCCTGTCATGCCGGACTGAGAAGCCCCGCGGTTGCTTCCCATCTGCAGACCAATCAGACTCTGGCCCTGACGAAGCTGGTCCTCAGAGAACTCCCGCCGGTAACCCTGGGCTTTCCTACACAGGCCAGGACAGACAGGACAGTTGAGACATAGAACAACACTCACACAACATTAAGATAACACTGCCACAGAGTTTTCCAAGTACGGGGTCGTGGCCAGTCCATTACCTGTGGAACCAGTCGCGGTCGCCACGGTAATGTCCATCATCCTTGGTGAGGGCGACACTACCTAGGGCCATCAGGGTTCTCTGCACGGCGGCCATATCCTTCCCTGTAACCATAGCAACAGTCCTCACAAACACTGGATCACACCCAGACAGCAAAGAACAGGCAAACAGGTTCCAAATAAAACAAACTTTAAAACACAGCTACCTCTTGAGTCATATGTCATATGTCTCCATGGAGTATCACCCATATAGTAGACTATAAATAGCCTGGGTACCAACCAGTCTGTTTAGCTATCATTCCACTTCCTGCCACTCTGTGTCATATGACACGGTTTACAATGAGCGGAATGTTAGCAGAAACAGACTGGCTCCCAGACTATACAGGCTCTTGTAAATGTAATGTGAGTATTGAAGGTACTGTACAGGCAGAAAGAGCTCAGCAGAGACAAGACTGTGAGAGTCCCCGTAATTGGACATGCATGTCAATGTCACATGGATGTATGGAGACATGATATGTGTCAGTGAACGTGCAGCCCACCTTCCCACAGGTCCACGGTCTGGAAGATGTCTGTGGTGATGACTCCGTAGACCTCTGCTGCCTGCAGGAACTGGGAGATCTTCTCCATCTGCTTAAAGGCCATCTGGGTCTCCAGAATCTTCTTGATGGGCTCCTTACCACGTGGGTACAGGCTATTGATGAGCCTACAGAGAATCTACAGGGAGGAGGAGAGAACGGGGGAGTAAGAGGAATACAGATACATTCGTCAATGAAAATGAGGGAGAGAGAAACAAAGCAGAGGTAAGCATAAATTGGTCTCATTGTTAGCTTGTATAAGCGATCGTCCTCTATCAATGACTGCAGTCCAGTCAATCTTATTGAGCTTGTTCATTGTCATGCAGACTCACTGTTCCATCCATCAGCCATGTCTGGAAGTTCTGTCTGCCTGGCTGTGGTCTCTCCAGGTTCCCCCCACACTGAGCTACGATCCAGTCCACCAGCCGGGCCTCCAAGTCTAGATTATACTTCAGCTCTATCTTCTCCTGCACCTCCTTGCTCAGCCCGTAACTGGGTCCCCTGTTAGCCATTGCTCCTTCTGTCCTGCTCACCCAGACAGAGACAGACAGACAGACAGACAGACAGACAGACAGACAGACAGACAGACAGACAGACAGACAGACAGACAGACAGACAGACAGACAGACAGACGGACGGACAAGTAGTCTGCAGCTCTGCTGACCAACACCCTGGAGCAGTTTCAGCACTGGCAGTCTGCACCTGCTGTACAAAAACAATACATCATGTACAAAACGGAACATTGTCAAGCAATATAATGTTTGTATTAAAGTCCAGTTATTGACATCAGAGCCATAAATAATGCATAGGCTTCATGGTAGTCACTTTGTTCATTCTGAGCCAGCATTTCTTAATTGTTTATTTTTTTTTGTACATTTTAGTCATTTAAAAGACACTCTTATCCAGACCGACATATGATAAATTAGGTTTAGTGCCTTGCTCAATTAAATGTTTTTCACCTAATCGGCTCAGGATTCAAACTTTTCGCTTACTGGCTCAACGCTTTTAACCATTAGTCTAGTCTACCTGTCGTCGTTGTTCTATCATAAACTAAATCACCTGTTGGTTTCCTAATTTCACGTCCTTTCCTCACACTCCATCCTCTGCTTTCTCCCTAATGGCAACTGTGTCCCTTACAGGACGGGCACATCCCCAGAGAACCAGAGCACTTGCCGGAATGGGTGTGGTCCTTGGCACCCGTCCTGCACAGGGACACGCACATTCTAACGAGGTAGCCTATGGTAGCCTTGACTGATGAGCATAACATCGAAAAGCAATCGCATTGCATTGATTGTGTAGCCAACTATGAACGCGAAAAAAAACGTAACTTTTTTTTCACAATAAAACTGATTTAGAAATTAGGAAGGCAGATGATATTTTTAAATCATACACATTTTCGTAATAGCCCCTTTGAGATTGAATAAACTAGCAGTGACGTTTAATTATTAATCCACATATATATATATATTGAAACGAACGTTTCATGCTCTGAATAAATAATGATGAATAAAAGCTCTGGGCACACTTACTATAAAGAAGAGGAGAGTTATTTTGTCCGGTAGCTGTTGTGCTGTTAATTCCACTGAGCTGGTCGGGGCAGAGGATGCTGAACTGCTGAAGCATGCATTAAGCGGTGACGCGTGCGTGGGGCGAGGCTGGACTCAGTGTCCGGGAGTTGCAAACCACTGGTTTTATATGTGCGGGCGCCACGAGGAGGCTCCCTCGAGATGTCTCATTCAGAATGAGACAGGACAGCAGAAACAAGAGGATGTGGACAGCAAGGCAAGGCAAGGCGAGTCCCCAGGCCCCAGCCAGCTAAGGTGGGTCCCCCTCCCCCATCCCCAGACCAGCTAAGGATGGGTGATTTCCAAAAGGTGCATGACAAAGTGTTCACTTCTCATTGTTGATGTATTTGGCCTTACTACTCGCATATGTAGTATTTTATTAGGATTCTTACTAGTTGCTGCTACAACAATATACCTGATGGCGTGCAGAATCAATATTTACAGAAGAGAAACAAAATATTTTCACCTTTATCGCTATCTTAAATGTTTCTGCAGATTTGGAAGGCACAGAACAGCCTGTTAGTGGCTGTTGCCTCTCAGTTTCAATAATGAAAGCCATTGCTCTGCTTTAATTGGGTTACAGTTACAGAAGTGGACACCAGATAGATCTGGAAAGAGAGGCTGGGTGCGGGTGACTCCACAGTACTGATATGACAACATGCGTCACAGACTGGAAAAAGTCTCTAGACAACATTGAAATACAGGAAATAGAGATTCATGCTTTTCTAGAAAGTCTGAATATCAGAAAAGCTTTTGAACATGTCATTGCTATACTACTGTACCCTTTGACTGTCAGGCTAAAATAACTTCAGCAGTATTCTCACCATCACTGTATCTGTGTGTTGGCATTTCCAGCCCTTGTCTCTACATATTAGTCAGTTACTCAGTGATCTATATTAAACATAACCCAGGCAGGATCTTCTTACTCCCTGATGCATGCATATGTTTGAGTGATGTCACCCAGTTGGTGTTGTGATGCGGAGGTGACTGATTGCATATATTCTGCCTAAGAGTGAAAGGTCAGAGCAGCAGTTAGAGGGTCAGAGAGAGTTACCGCGTCTGCTGCAGCAGGTCTGGCTTTCTGCCCCATTGAACACAGTCCAATGACCAACAACATGCTAATCATGGAGCCCATTGGCTCCAACAGGGCCAGGCATTTCATTACACCAAACCAATGGGATGTATATTATGAAAATAAATTAAACAAGGCCATCTTTGGTGGTTAGTTGAACATTCTATGGGGCCTCTGGGATGTGGTGCTCATAGTATTAACCTTTATTTGAAGTTTCCTCTGAACTTGAAGGGGTTTCTTTTGCAATTTTGAGATAGTGTGATGCTCAGTCCTAACGAAAAGACGATGTCACAGTGCTTCTGCATACGAGGCAGTTTGACGGAGCTTGTCGTTTGTGTGGATTGTATTAACTCAATAACAGCTCATATATCTGCATGCACAGTAACAGACCAGACCTGCACTCCACTCTGGTGTGCAGAGGCTTTATTGGGCCAACGGGGTGAGACGTGGTAAAAAGGCACAGGAAAACTACTGGGGTCTGGCAAAAGCACCAGGATGTTCTGTCAATCAAACAGCAGCAGCAGTGGCTGCATGGCCCATAGAAAGCTTGACCAAAACAACACTGCACAGAGTAAACTGGAACTAGTAAAAGTCACACTCCCTCCCCAAGGCACGCATCAAGAACCTGGCTGAGGTTATTGACAGACGTGCTCCTCGTTCCATCAGTTTGTACTTTCGGTGATCCTCGTTTCTCTCCTTCTCTTTGTAACAGCATAATTAGGATAAACTGACCATGGGCAGACTGGGAGGAAGGGTAAGGGGAGAGCTGGGATAAAGGGAGAGCTGGGATAAAGGGATCTTATATGGCTGGGAGGTAGGAGCAGCTCCAATGGGGTGGGGGGGATTTCCAACTCACCCCCCCTTCCCTAACCCTTCCACCGACTCAAACGAGTGTGGTCAGCTTGTCTATGAGGTCGTCAATGGTGTAGACCATAAGCTTGATGTCGTCCTTCTCGGCCATGCGGTGCTGACCGTGGCGGCGGAGGATGACGTCCACGTCGGGGCTGAGGACGCGCTGGGCCACTTGCATGGAGATGTGCCAGGGCACGTCGTCGTCCTTCAGGCCATGGATGAGCCGCACGGGGCAGGTGATGGGGATGGGGCTCTGGAGGACACAGTGGTTCTCCGCCTCCTTCAAGAAGTCCATGGTGAATGTGTAGACGCCCTCCTCTCTGTGCTTGCTGGGCATCGTCAGCACGCCCTTCTCTTCAATCTCCTTACGCACCTGTGGTGAAATGGGATCAAATCTATTTTAAATCTAAAAATTAATTGACATTCACACAGACGACTGAATTTCAATTAACAACACGCCTGAATTGCCTGAATAGAAATGGAATTCACATTAGTTAATGTCATTCATAGTAATCCAGGGTTTATTTCACGATGTCCTCTCTCACCTCTAGAGACATTGACTTGAAGGCTGTGACGACATGGTCTGCTGCCGTGGAGATCCCCACCAGAGCTGCAGTCTTCTCCGGCCTGGCGATCGCTGCCAACAGCATGAGCCAGCCGCCCATACTGGATCCCACCATGATCTAAACAGAGACCATGGGGAAAGACATGATTACATTAAAGATGCCTAGGCCTAAGATAGTGAGCCATGGCTCCCTAGAAATACCAATAGTTTAATATGGATTGTTTCGCTTGTCTCCTCTCTTCCATTTGAACTGACTCCATAGAGAAGCACCATGTGTCACAGTATCTAGCAATCGCAACAATGGAGAGAAGAACAGCAGTTTGTAAACACAAATGTGATTCTAACCACTAATCGTAACCACAACATATAGTCCTAACCTTGACTGTAAAGCATCATCACAGGCACATTGGGAGTAATATCAGCCTTTGGTGAGTCTGGCCCTGCTAATGGTGTCATTCACTAGCTGTGTGTCTGATTAATGACTAAGACAACATTGAATCCTGGCATGGAGGCTGTGATACTCTCATAATGATTGAATGGTGTGAACTTTACATGGTGGTGAGATGCTCTTACATTTGTGACACAGTGCCCCCTTGTGGAAACATGTGTCACTAAAAACACCACAGCAGAGTCAAATACAGCGTATACAGTGCTTACAGAAATCTTAAGACGCCCTGACCTATTCAACATTTTGTTACATTACAGCCTCATTCTAAAATAGATCAAATCAAATGAAGTCCTCATTAATCTACACACAATACCACAGAATGACAAAGTAAAAAAAGGTTTTTAGAAATGTTCGCAAATGTATTAAAAATAGGAGAAATACATTATTTATATAAGCATTCAGACCCTTTGCTATTGGATTCAAAATTGAGCTCATGTGCATCCTGTTTCCATTGATCATCCTTGAGATGTTTCTACAACTTGATTGGAGTGAGTCTGTGGTAAATTCAATTGATTGGACATGATCTGTAAAAGCACACACCTGTCTATATAAGGTCCCATTATTGACAGTGCCTGTCAAAGCAAAAACCAAGCCATGAGTTGAAAGGAATTGTCTGTAGAGATCAGAGACAGGATTGTGTCGAGGCACAGCTCTGGGGAAGGGTACCAAAAAATGTCTGCAGCAATGAAGGTCCACAAGAACACAGTGGCCTCCATCATTCTTAAGTGGAAGAAGTTTGGAACCACCCAGACTCTTCCTAGAGCTGGCCGCCGGGCCAAACTGAGCAACTGGGGGAGAAGGGACTTGGTCAGCGAGGTGACCAACAACCTAATGGTCACTCCGACAGAGCTCTAGAGTTCCTCTGTGGAGATTGGAGAGCCTTCCAGAAGGACAACCATCTCTGCAGAACTCCACCATATCAGGCCTTTATGGCAGAGTGGCCAGACGGAAGCCACTCCTCAGTAAAAGGCACATGACAAGCCCGCATGGAGTTTGCCAGAAGGCACCTAAAGGACTCTCAGACCATGAGAAACTAGATTCTCTGGTCTGATGAAACCAAGATAGGAGTTCCTTCCACCTGGCACTATCCCTATGATGAAGCATGGTGGTGGCAGCATCGTGCCATGGGGATGTTTTTCAGCAGCAGGGACTGGGAGACTAGTCAGAAACAAGGGACAGATGAACGGAGCAAAGTACTGAGAGATCCTTGATGAAAATCAGCTCCAGAGCGCTCAGGACCTGGGGGTGAAGATTCACCTTCCAACAGGACAACGACCCTAAGCACACAGCCAAGGCCACGCAGGAGTGGCTTCGGGACAAGTCTTTGAATGCCCTCGAGTAGCCAGCCAGAGCCTGGACTTGAACCTGATCGAACATCTCAGCGAAGCTCCCCATCCAACCGGACAGAGCTTGAGGATCTGCAGTGAAGAATGGGAGAAACTCCCCAAATACAGGTGCCAAGCTTGTAGCGTCATACCCAAAAAGACTTGAGGCTGCAATCGCTGCCAAAGATACTTCAACAAAGTACGGAGTAAAGGGTCTGAATACTTATGTAAGTGTGATATCATTTTTAATACATTTGCTAAAATGTCCAAAAACCTGTTTTTGTGTTGTTATTATGGGGTGTTCTGTGTAGATTGTTTTTTTTCCCTCATCAATTTAATCCTTTTTTAGAATAAGGCTGTAATGTAACAAAATGTGGAGAAAAGAAGAACTTTTCAAATGCCCAGAGTTCGGCCAGGTTTTAGAATGGCTGCCATGTTAGCGCCTTAATTATCTGAATTTTGATGATATAACAATACGAGAGCGCCTCCGACAGTTCCCCATTAAATAACCCGCTGTAAACAAGCTAAACAGAGCAGCGAATTTAACAGACGATTTTATTGATGAGCATACAGGATAATGTACTGTGTTGTCAACAAATTGCATTTCTGCTTTCACTGAACATCTTCATAGGTTTTGAAAACTACCCCCCCCCCCCCACAAAAAAAAATAGCACAAGGTGGGAGCATCAATTACGACTACTGAGGAGAAGTCTTGGAGCATTCAGAGAGAATCCCCCCCCCTTATTATTTTTTAACAGATTCTAACTGAAATATTACACCACAAATGTAAAAAATACTATGGAGGGTAAAACTGACAGAACATATTTTTAAGTATCAATGTCATTGAAGGAACGGTCTATACCTGGGTTATAACGGGACGGTCTATAACTGGGTTATAACGGGACGGTCTATATCGGGACGGTCTATACCTGGGTTATAACGGGACGGTCTATACCTGGGTTATAACGGGACGGTCTATATCGGGACGGTCTATAACTGGGTTATAACGGGACGGTCTATATCGGGACGGTCTATAACTGGTTATAACGGGACGGTCTATAACTGGTTATAACGGGACGGTCTATAACTGGGTTATAACGGGACGGTCTATAACTGGGTTATAACGGGACGGTCTATAACTGGGTTATAACGGGACGGTCTATAACTGGGTTATAACGGGACGGTCTATAACTGGGTTATAACGGGACGGTCTATAACTGGGTTATAACGGGACGGTCTATAACTGGGTTATAACGGGACGGTCTATAACGGGACGGTCTATAACTGGTTATAACGGGACGGTCTATAACTGGGTTATAACGGGACGGTCTATAACGGGACGGTCTATAACTGGTTATAACGGGACGGTCTATAACTGGTTATAACGGGACGGTCTATAACTGGTTATAACGGGACGGTCTATACCTGGTTATAACGGGACGGTCTATACCTGGGTTATAACGGGACGGTCTATACCTGGGTTATAACGGGACGGTCTATACCTGGGTTATAACGGGACGGTCTATACCTGGGTTATAACGGGACGGTCTATACCTGGGTTATAACGGGACGGTCTATACCTGGGTTATAACGGGACGGTCTATACCTGGGTTATAACGGGACGGTCTATACCTGGGATATAACGGGACGGTCTATACCTGGGATATAACGGGACGGTCTATACCTGGGATATAACGGGACGGTCTATAACTGGGTTATAACGGGACGGTCTATAACTGGGTTATAACGGGACGGTCTATAACGGGACGGTCTATAACTGGTTATAACGGGACGGTCTATAACGGGACGGTCTATAACTGGTTATAACGGGACGGTCTATAACGGGACGGTCTATAACTGGTTATAACAGTACGGTCTATAACTGGGTTATAACGGTACGGTCTATAACTGGGTTATAACGGGACGGTCTATAACTGGGTTATAACGGGACGGTCTATAACTGGGTTATAACGGGACGGTCTATAACTGGGTTATAACGGGACGGTCTATAACTGGGTTATAACGGTACGGTCTATAACTGGGTTATAACGGGACGGTCTATAACTGGGTTATAACGGGACGGTCTATAACTGGGTTATAACGGGACGGTCTATAACTGGGTTATAACGGGACGGTCTATAACTGGGTTATAACGGGACGGTCTATAACTGGGTTATAACGGGATGGTCTATATCGGGACGGTCTATAACTGGGTTATAACGGGACGGTCTATAACTGGTTATAACGGGACGGTCTATAACTGGTTATAACGGGACGGTCTATACCTGGGTTATAACGGGACGGTCTATACCTGGGTTATAACGGAACGGTCTATACCTGGGTTATAACGGAACGGTCTATAAGCGGACGGTCTATACCTGGGTTATAACGGGACGGTCTATACCTGGGTTATAACGGGACGGTCTATACCTGGGTTATAACGGGACGGTCTATACCTGGGTTATAACGGGACGGTCTATACCTGGGTTATAACGGGACGGTCTATACCTGGGTTATAACGGGACGGTCTATAACGGGTTATAACGGGACGGTCTATAACGGGTTATAACGGGACGGTCTATAACTGGTTATAACGGGACGGTCTA
The DNA here is from genome assembly GCF_021184085.1 of Oncorhynchus gorbuscha. NCBI lineage: Eukaryota > Metazoa > Chordata > Actinopteri > Salmoniformes > Salmonidae > Oncorhynchus > Oncorhynchus gorbuscha. Next base: position 68,923,141 of record NC_060184.1, read on the forward strand.
TAACTGGGTTATAACGGGACGGTCTATACCTGGGTTATAACGGAACGGTCTATAACGGGACGGTCTATACCTGGGTTATAACGGGACGGTCTATACCTGGGTTATAACGGGACGGTCTATAACTGGGTTATAACGGGACGGTCTATAACTGGGTTATATCGGGACGGTCTATATCGGGACGGTCTATAACTGGGTTATAACGGGACGGTCTATGACTGGTTATAACGGGACGGTCTATGACTGGTTATAACGGGACGGTCTATGACTGGTTATAACGGGACGGTCTATGACTGGTTATAACGGGACGGTCTATGACTGGTTATAACGGGACGGTCTATGACTGGTTATAACGGGACGGTCTATGACTGGGTTATAACGGGACGGTCTATGACTGGGTTATAACGGGACGGTCTATAACTGGGTTATAACGGGACGGTCTATAACTGGGTTATAACGGGACGGTCTATAACTGGGTTATAACGGGACGGTCTATAACTGGGTTATAACGGGACGGTCTATAACGGGACGGTCTATAACGGGACGGTCTATAACGGGACGGTCTATAACGGGACGGTCTATAATGGGACGGTCTATACCTGGGTTATAACGTGACGGTCTATAACGGGACGGTCTATACCTGGGTTATAACAGGACGGTCTATACCTGGGTTATAACGGGACGGTCTATAACTGGGTTATAACGGGACGGTCTATAACTGGGTTATAACGGGACGGTCTATACCTGGGTTATAACGTGACGGTCTATAACAGGACGGTCTATACCTGGGTTATAACGTGACGGTCTATAACGGGACGGTCTATACCTGGGTTATAACAGGACGGTCTATACCTGGGTTATAACAGGACGGTCTATACCTGGGTTATAACGGGACGGTCTATAACTGGGTTATAACGGGACGGTCTATAATGGGACAGTCTATAACTGGGTTATGAATTGGAATCACACTAAATGCATATATAAATACATGCATATGGATATGAGGGTTATCTAAAGGCTAGTATAGAAATGATTCTAGATCCACCAGTAGAGAGTTAGTTCACCTGTGGGCCCTCTGCTAAGGCATCCAACACAAAGAGAACGTCTTTCTTCCAGGTGCCAATGGTCCCGTCAGTTAACACCCCCTCTGATAACCCATGGCCAGTGTAGTCAAACCTGGGGAAACACAAACACAACATGAGCCTGGAGGACCACAGTTAGAAATACAATTAAACATCTGAAAAAATGTGTACTATGCTAGCATAATAATTCAGAGAGTACAGAATCTGAGTAACATACGTTAGAGGGTGGTCTATTTGCATAACATACCTAACGTATAGGCTAGGGAGTCTATTCAGGTAATGAACCTCATGTGTATGGCCTTAGGGTCTTAAATTACATTTGCATGGCCTTAAGGAGATCGTGTAATGTACAGTACCTCAGGTATGAATGTCCTAGTGACCTGCAGAACTCCTCCAGGGCCTCAGCTTTCAGGCCGTTCATGTTGGATCCATAACCAGGCAGGAAGACCACGCCTGGACTCTTCCCCTTTACCATGCGGTAGGCCAGCTTAGGGAGCTCTGGCCTTGTCACATACTGCACATAGGACTTCTGTCTCACCCCTGTTGGACACACACACACACACACACACACACTTATTTAATGCAAAAGATGAGAATGGAGTGTGTCTTGTAAAATTGTAGGTTTTATATGGGTGATTCATGCAATACTCTTGAAGGATAAAATCAACATGAAGTCAAGGCAAGGAATGATCAGCTATGGCAGTCTTATGTAATATTTTGAAAATAGAACTGGGCCAGTGCTGTGGGGCAAGGCATTGTTGACGTCATAACCAGTGAGTCAAACCGACTGAACAGAGACAGATATGGTGTAGCCTATGATGCAATGCAAGTAGACAATTGTGTTACTTACCTCAATACAAGAAAGATAACATTAGAATACCATTACCATCTAGAACATTAAAACTAAATGGTTTGATAAAAGCTATACTTAATTTACCAGCATTTGCATTAATTGTATGGTCTAAAAACTAGGCTACACTGCGTTTTAAAACTGGAAAACTGTGCCCTGCAAACACGCTCATGTTGAATAATCCGTTTTTTTGTTGTGAGTGCGCTTTACCAAATCTCAACAACATATGAACAGTCCGGTATTAGCGCCGCTCGGAAGAGTATTCCTACCACCAATGTGCGAGATCTTAGAATATGCGCAGATGCTGCGCAGTTTATATGCGCACGAGCTAACCAATACATTCAGATGACGGGCCCTGCCTATGCCACTCCCCCCACCTGTACCTTTTAATGCCGCGTTCAAAACAACTGGAAACATCTGACTTCCGAGCGTACAAACAACTGGGACCTCGAAAACAACGACCTCCAACTGGGAAAAATATTTTGAACGGTCATCCAACTCAGAACTCCAACTCGATAACTCGATCCTCTTTCTAGAGCTCCGACTTTCCAAGCTGAACATCAATGATGTAATGATTTGACCTCGTATTTTTCCGAGTTCCCAGTTGTTTTGAACGCGGCATAATTCCGTAGCCTATACATTTTACAGTGAAATCGTTACATTGTGAACTGCAGTATCATACTCACCTCCCAAAGTCTTTGGCAAGATAGTAGAGACTCCTCCATTCTTCAAAATGTGAGAAAGTCCTTTGCGGCAGGACCTCAGCACGACGGCTGCCATATTTCTGGCTTTCCCACCCACTGAGAACATATCGCGAGAAGACCAATGTTGCCAGACGGATCGTTATTCTTTTACCACGGCTGTCCCTAATCAAATCAAATTGTAATAGTCACATTCACCGAATACAACAGGTGCAGACCTTACAGAGTGAATGCTTACTTACAAGCACTTAACCAACAATGTAGTTTTAAGAAAACTAAGTATTAAGTAAAAAAATAGATAAGTAAAACATAAAATTAACAAATAGTTAAAGAGAAGTAGTAAAATAACAGTAGCGAGACTATATACAAGGGGTATAAGTACAGAGTCAATGTGCAGGGGCACAGGTTAATCGAGGTAATTGAGGTAATATGTACATGTAGGTCGAGTTAAAGTGACTTAGCATAGATAATAATCAGAGAGTAGCAGCAGCCTAACAAATGGGGTGGGACAGTGCAAATAGTATTGGTAGCCATTTGATTAGCTGTTCAGGAGTCTTATGGCTTGGGGGTAGAAGCTGTTTAGAAGCCTCTTGGATCTAGACTTGGCGCTCCGGTACCACTTGCCGTGCGGTAGCAGAGAGAACAGTCTATGACTAGGTCGGCTGGAGTCTTTGACCATTTTTAGGGCCTTCCTCTGACACCGCCCTGGGTTAATTTTCCTGTTTTAAGGACATCTCCCAATCTCTCTGTTATGTGGTAAACGTTCATCTCTGGGTCTTTGGGTTTGGTATAAGAGCTTGAGATAGGCTATTGCACCTGTTCATAAATCCACAATAGACTACAATTTATAATTCAGGAAAATGACTACATGTAGAATCCTGTAGAATGGTATATACAGGATGCCATACAAGTCCACGAGGAGACCTGTATGTACTGGTAGGCAAATGGTTCAATTAAGCCTTTCATGATTATCATATGCAATAAAAACGTCCCATGACAGTAATCTTTATTTAGCCAAGGCATAGATCTGGAGAGAGACATATTCAAATTAAATTTAACAGACAGAGACAGATCTGCCTGAAGTTACACAGTTTGTCACAACACAGGGAACACGTTTATTTCAACATGTGAAACAATCGTCTGTTGTGTACTAGAATAAAGAGGAAATCTTCTGAGACATGTCATGTGAAATATGACTGTAAGTCTGTAACATGACTCAGAACGTCACAGGCGGAAGGTCATGGAGCAATAGAACGGAAGCGAGAGTAATAGCACATCCGCCGTTGTGGAATAGTGTATTCCAATCGGGCATTAGGCAGTTTCAGAGTGAGTGATATATTTTAGCCGATTAGATTGGAAACATATAGGCTTACATCATTGACAGATACAAAGACGCAATCCTCGGCGCTCGAGAAAATATTGTAGCGATCTGACGACTGGAGAAAAACACCGCCTCTACATACACAGAGAGATTGGATAACCCGAGACGAGCCGAGAAAAAAATATCGGAGTGCAGAACCAGGAGAAACCGTGGACAGTCACATACCGCATTCAGTTTCGGCTCCTGGAGGATGTCTGGAACCACCGTCGATCAGGTGCGTATTTTTGGACAACCCACTGTCGTGACGTGTGTCGTTGCAATATGAACTTTGTCAACACTTTCGCCAGCTGCTATCATTCAGAGCGGTGGTTAGGCTAAATAACACAGACAAAAGTATTTGATATATGATAGCTAGCTGCTATGAAGGCCGAACCTTGAAGTAGCGTACCGGCTGCAACAAACTGCTATCATTCAGAGCGGTGGTCATGCTAAATAACACAGACAAAAGTATTTGATATATGATAGCTAGCTGCTATGAAGGCCGAACCTTGAAGTAGCGTACCGGCTGCAACAAACTGCTATCATTCAGAGCGGTGGTCATGCTAAATAACACAGACAAAAGTATTTGATATATGATAGCTAGCTGCTATGTAGGCCGAACCTTGAAGTAGCGTACCGGCTGCAACAAACTCCAGCTTGAGCCGGTTGCTGTATTTTGTACTTGTCTATGCGACACGTTTACTGGATGTTAGGTGCGTTTTAAAATAATGCAAAGGAAGCCTTGGATCGATAGGCTAGGACTGAATGCGCTTTAATATGTCGTGATATACAGCCACTGTTATGGAATCATTGCATGTATTTCAGTAGCTTATAGGCCTAGCTCACCTCGCATGTTTGCTACCATCACTCTTCTTCCTATCAAACAGTTACCTAATAGGCCCATGCACAATCTGATAAATCTCTCTTCCCTATCACGTTTGCACTCATCCATTCTGATGTCAGAGACCCAAAGGACAAGGAAATAAAGGTATGTTTGTCACTTTATTCTTCTACGATGGCATGGTTGTTGTGCAGTTTGATGACAGTCAAACTAACTGCTGTACTAACTAAAGAGTGTAATTAAATAACTGCTCTGATTACCCTTCAACCACCTTTGTTTTGATCTGGTGACCTGGTGTCATCAGCCAAAAGTAGGTCAACTAACTCACTTAGCCCTATAACCATTACACCACTCTTCTTGTCATATTCTTGGGTGATGTTATCATCTATATTGGCATACCCCAACTACTTAATGGGAATGCAAGGGGGTTTATAAGTACTTTATCAATGGTTCATTATTGGTTTGTAGATCTGTAAAAACACAATAGTTTAATTTAGCTGAGGGACCTTTATGGTTCTATCACATCTAAAGAATAACCTAAGAAAAACACTTTCCCTCTCCAGTACAAAACGGATCAATGCATCAGAAGGAGGGAGTAAACGATGAAGACTTTGAACCTTACCTAAGCAGCCAGACAAATCAGGTGTGTGTGAATTCCAATTCCAATTCTAGCCTATCAGCCATGCAGCTTGACATTTCATAGCGTATAGAGGGTTAGCCTTGTGATATGTATGGTCCCTCATAATTGTGTCTGATAGTGATACAGGGTCAGGCTTCATATGAGGGTGTATAGCAGGGGTACTCAAATACTACTTGAGAAGGTCCGGTCACTGTATAGTAAGTGTATGTAATTAAGAAGCCATTGATAGATAACTAACTCACAGCTCTCTTTTTTAAAAACTTTTCCATTTAAAAAATGAGCTGTGAGGGAAATGATTGTTGATTAAAAAGACTAGTGAAATGAAGAATTCTAGTGAAATGTAGCCAAAAACTAACCCACCATTGGCCATGCCAATTTACTTGTGAAATTAATCTATACAAACTCAGACAATTATTACAACAACAACTGACAGATTATTTGAACACTGTTGCTGTCTTCACTTCTTGTTAAGGGCAACAGACATTTTATAGAGCTAGCATCCATTTTTTCCTCTGAAAGCCAGTCTGGCTCCTTTGAAGAAATGCAAATTTATTTCTTAGTTACGCTTTTGAGCAGAGATGGGCAAGATTAGGTTAGTCTTAGCTTCTATCACTAAGGTCATCCATTAACTGTCCACTGTTCTCCCCATCTACAGAATAACAGCTACCCACCAATGTCCGACCCCTACATACCCAGCTACTATGCTCCTTCCATCGGCTTCCCTTACTCCCTGGGGGAGGCCCCCTGGTCCACTGCGGGGGACCCCCCCATGCCCTACCTGACCACCTATGGACAGATGAGCAATGGCGAGCACCACTTTATCCCCGACGGGGTGTTCAGCCAGCCAGGCGCCCTGGGCAACACCCCTCCCTTCCTCAGCCAGCACGGCTTCAATTTCTTCCCTGGAAACGCAGACTATTCCACCTGGGGCACCAGTGTCTCTCAGGGCCAGTCCACACAGAGCAATGCCTATAGTAATAGTTATGGTTACACACCTAGTTCCCTGGGGAGGGCTATAGCTGATGGACAGGCAGGCTTCAGCAGTGACGCCCAGATCAGTAAGGTCCCGGTACTGAGCAGCATCGAGCAGGGCATGACTGGGTTAAAACTGGACATGGGCGCCGCCGTCACCAAGACTGTCGGCTCGCCCCTTGGGGGCACGTTGGGCATGAGTAGCATGGCGGCCAATAACATGCCTCCATTGGTTAGTTCCTCTGCCCCCAAACCCACGTCCTGGGCAGCCATTGCCAGGAAGCCGGCCAAGCCCCAACCCAAGGTCAAGCCCAAAGCCAACATGGGGATGGGAGCCCCTGCCATTCCCCCGCCGCCCATAAAGCACAACATGAACATTGGCACCTGGGACGATAAGGCCTCCGTCAACAAGCCCCCCTTAGCTCAGGCCATGATGCAACCTCAGACCATGGTGCAGCAGACCCTGATGGGTCAGCCCCAGCCCCTGCTGCAGAGCCCTCTGCCCCACCAGCACCAACACCAGCACCAACATCAGCACCAGCAGCACCACCAACCCTTTCAGCTGCAGTCCCTCCAGTCTCCCCAACACCCCCAGCAGATGCCTCCAGGCCCCCCTCACCACCACCAACACACCCACCAGAACTTCTCCTCCCAGCCTGGCCCCCCTCAACCTATGCATCAACACCAACATCCCCAACCCCCACCCCAGAACCGCTGGGTGGCACCCCGGAACAGGGGCACCTTCAACCAAGGAGGGGCGGAAGGCTTTGGGATGGGTGTTGGTGGGGTTCCCCTCAGTGCCTCTCCCAGCTCCGGGGAGGTGCACCCGGTGTTAGAGAAACTGCGGGCCCTCAACAACTACAACCCCAAAGACTTTGACTGGAACCTGAAGAACGGCCGCGTGTTCATCATCAAGAGCTACTCTGAGGACGACATCCACCGCTCCATCAAGTACTCCATCTGGTGCAGCACCGAGCACGGCAACAAGCGCCTGGATGGGGCCTACCGCTCGCTGGGGGCCAAGGGGCCCCTCTACCTGTTGTTCAGCGTCAACGGCAGTGGTCATTTCTGCGGCGTGGCGGAGATGCGCTCGCCTGTGGATTACAACGCCTACGCAGGCGTCTGGTCTCAGGACAAGTGGAAGGGCAAGTTTGAGGTGAAGTGGGCATTTGTGAAGGACGTGCCCAACAGCCAGCTGAGGCACATCAGACTGGAGAACAATGACAACAAGCCCGTCACCAACTCCAGGGACACTCAAGAGGTGCCTCTGGAAAAGGCCAAGCAAGTGCTTAAAATTATTGCCACTTTCAAGCATACCACCTCAATCTTTGATGACTTTGCACATTACGAGAAGCGCCAGGAGGAGGAAGACGCCCTGCGGAGGGTGAGAGAACCGTGCTGCTGACACACACAGCCTTTTCCTTTTGGGGACCGGCGAAGTGGCAGCACAGCATTTTCCTTGTTTTACGATCCTTGTGAGGACTTCTGGTCCCCACAAGGATAGTAAAAACACACACACACACACACACACACACACACACACACACACACACACACACACACACACACACACACACACACACACACACACACACACACACACACACACACACACACACACACACACACACACACACACACACACACACACACACACACACACACACACACACACAGCCCTATTGTATCAGCTGGCAGCAGAGTGTGTATGTGTGTGAGATGGTCACTCAGTCATACAGTGTAATACTGGTCAGTGGTCAACAGCGGTCATCATCTGGGCTCTCTTAGTTCGTAGGCTTCTTGTCTACTCTAACAATCCATTTCTACCAGTGTCATTAGTCCATGGTGGTGGGTTCTACCAGTGTCATTAGTCCAAGGTGGTGGGTTCTACCAGTGTCATTAGTCCATGGTAGTGGGTTCTACCAGTGTCACTAGTCCAAGGTGGTGGGTTCTACTAGTGTCATTAGTCCAAGGTGGTGGGTTCTACCAGTGTCACTAGTCCATGGTGGTGGGTTCTACCAGTGTCACTTGTCCAAGGTGGTGGGGTCTACCAGTGTCACTAGTCCAAGGTGGTGGGGTCTACCAGTGTCACTAGTCCAAGGTGGTGGGTTCTACCAGTGTCACTAGTCCAAGGTGGTGGGTTCTACCAGTGTCATTAGTCCAAGGTGGTGGGTTCTACCAGTGTCATTAGTCCAAGGTGGTGGGTTCTACCAGTGTCATTAGTCCAAGGTGGTGGGTTCTACCAGTGTCATTAGTCCAAGGTGGTGGGTTCTACCAGTGTCATTAGTCCAAGGTGGTGGGTTCTACCAGTGTCACTAGTCCATGGTGGTGGGTTCTACAAGTGTCACTAGTCCATGGTGGTGGGTTCTACCAGTGTCACTAGTCCATGGTGGTGGGTTCTACCAGTGTCACTAGTCCAAGGTGGTGGGTTCTACCAGTGTCACTAGTCCAAGGTGGTGGGTTCTACCAGTGTCACTAGTCCAAGGTGGTGGGTTCTACCAGTGTCACTAGTCCAAGGTGGTGGGTTCTACCAGTGTCATTAGTCCAAGGTGGTGGGTTCTACAAGTGTCACTAGTCCATGGTAGTGGGTTCTACCAGTGTCACTAGTCCATGGTAGTGGGTTCTACCAGTGTCACTAGTCCAAGGTGGTGGGTTCTACAAGTGTCACTAGTCCATGGTAGTGGGTTCTACCAGTGTCACTAGTCCATGGTAGTGGGTTCTACCAGTGTCATTAGTCCAAGGTGGTGGGTTCTACCAGTGTCATTAGTCCAAGGTGGTGGGTTCTACCAGTGTCATTAGTCCAAGGTGGTGTGTTCTTCCAGTGTCATTAGTCCAAGGTGGTGGGTTCTTCCAGTGTCATTAGTCCAAGGTGGTGGGTTCTACCAGTGTCACTACATTAGTCCAAGGTGGTGGGTTCTACTAGTGCCATTACTCTAAGGTGGTGAGGTAGGTTCATGTGTTGAATTAGCAGCTCATCCCTCAGGCCTGACCATCTCTGCATTGGTCCAACCAGGAAACACTATCTGATCTGGCAGCCATTTTGTGTGACTGTGTGCTTCTATTAGAGTGATGATTCGCCCACGGAACTGGAGAGTGGGACACGCAGGGGTTTCCTGAAATTGGCTGCATTCCTCACATACCTCCTCTCAGACAAAGGCAGAAGCGGCTCTGATCTACCTTTGAACACCAGGCCTCTGGCAGAGACGGGCTCCTCTTGCTTCATTAGCTGTACAGCCCCACTCTATATGCCTAATGTATATCACTGGGTTTCTATGGGTTCCGTTTTAACATTGTTTATGTTTCGGGGTTATTCCACAATGTTTTGGGAAACAATTACATTATTCACTGGTTCTTACTTGCGCAAGCCGACACACTTTGAGCAATAATATACATATAACCTATTGAAGGCAGAGAACTGAGACAATTCCAATTCACACATGAGTATAATACACACTTGTACATGTGTGAAATAAGACAAATATAAGCACCCAGCTAATTATTATCATTGTTATAGGATGGACCAGCTAGGAAATCTAGGAAACACATTCTTAATTAAAAATACATATTCTAATCTCATTATATTAAAGGCCCAGTGCAGTCAAAATGTGATTTTCCCTGTGTTTTATGTATATTTCTACACTGAGGTTGGAATAGTATTGTGAAAATGATGATAATGTCCTTTTAATGTAAGAGCTGTTTGAAAAGACCATCTGAAATGTCAGCCTGTTTTGGTGGGGTGGAATTTTGGCCTGCCTGATGACATCACCAGGTAGTAAATTTTTGCTTTTGAAATGACTCCTTGCAAAGAATATATTTTTGTTTCTTTTTGAAAACAATCACATTAGGGTACTTCATTGTTACCCAGAAATGATTTGATATTGATATAAAAAAAATGGCAGGATTGGACCGTTAAGAACCCCCCACACACAATCTTTTATTTTTCTTCTTCCTACTCTGTCCGTCTCTCCATTCCCCCCTTGCTCTCCTCCTCCCTTTATCTCCCCCATCTATCTATCTCTCCTTCCCTCTGTCCTTCTCCCTCTCTGGCTCCCTCCCTCCCTCTATTGATGCTGGTGTACTGATTCTTTATTCCTGACCTTGTTAATATTTATCGGGTAACACTCATAAATATTTCAAGTCCATGTTTTCAGGAGCACTGAAAACAACCTGTCAGTAGGAAATGTGTTTTGACTGAAGCCAAGGTAGCGTTGTGTAGCCTAGCGTGGGGATAGCGGCTGGCGCTGCTTTTGTGGCCCTGACCCCTCTACATGACAGCCCAGGACCTGACAACCCAGGACCTGACAGAACCCATCCTCCTCCCTCCCTCACCCTCCCCAGCCTGACAAGATTAATTGAACTCCATTGTTAGGCCTCTCTTCTCTCACTCTGAGGGCTGTCAGGTGGAGCGGTCTGCAGTATGTTGTCCCAGACAGAGGGTTGATGCTAAGCAGAAGCTAACTGTGGAGACTGAGGTTGTATACAGGGTTGAGGATATAGACCGATACTGAACAAAATTTGGCCCTAATCTATGGATTTCACATTGGAAGGGGACTTAGCCATGGGTGGGCCTGGGAAGGCATAGGCCCACACTCTTGGGAGCCAGGTCTAGCCAATCAGAATGAGTTTTTCCCTACAAAAGGGCTTTACTACAGACATAAATACTCCTCCGTTTCATCAGCTGTCTGGGTTGCTGACCATTTATTTTTTATTTAATTTATTTTTTTAACCTTTATTTAACCAGGCAAGTCAGTTAAGAACATATTCTTATTTTCAATGAAGGCCTGGGAACAGTGGGTTAACTGCCTGTTCAGGGGCAGAACGACAGATTTGTACCTTGTCAGCTCGGGGGTTTGAACTCGCAACCTTCTGGTTACTAGTCCAACGCTCTAAACACTAGGATACGCTGCCGCCCCATCAAGGTGAAGAAGCTGGAAGTGGAGGTCCTGGGCTGGCGTGGTTACACGTGGTCTGCTGTTGTGAGCCCTGTTGGATGTATTGCCAAATTCTCTAAAATGAAGTTCGTGGTGGCTTATGGTAGAGAAATTAACATTAGATTCTTTGGCAACAACATTTACATTTACATTTAAGTCATTTAGTAGACGCTCTTATCCAGAGCGACTTACAAATTGGTGCATTCACCTTATGACATCCAGTGGAACAGTCACTTTACAATAGTGCATCTAAATCTTAAAGGGGGGGGTGAGAAGGATTACTTATCCTATCCTAGGTATTCCTTAAAGAGGTGGGGTTTCAGGTGTCTCCGGAAGGTGGTGATTGACTCCGCTGTCCTGGCGTCGTGAGGGAGTTTGTTCCACCATTGGGGGGCCAGAGCAGCGAACAGTTTTGACTGGGCTGAGCGGGAACTGTACTTCCTCAGTGGTAGGGAGGCGAGCAGGCCAGAGGTGGATGAACGCAGTGCCCTTGTTTGGGTATAGGGCCTGATCAGAGCCTGGAGGTACTGAGGTGCCGTTCCCCTCACAGCTCCGTAGGCAAGCACCATGGTCTTGTAGCGGATGCGAGCTTCAACTGGAAGCCAGTGAAGAGAGCGGAGGAGCGGGGTGATGTGAGAGAACTTGGGAAGGTTGAACACCAGACGGGCTGCGGCGTTCTGGATGAGTTGTAGGGGTTTAATGGCACAGGCAGGGAGCCCAGCCAACAGCGAGTTGCAGTAATCCAGACGGGAGATGACAAGTGCCTGGATTAGGACCTGCGCCGCTTCCTGTGTGAGGCAGGGTCGTACTCTGCGGATGTTGTAGAGCATGAACCTACAGGATCGGGCCACCGCCTTGATGTTAGTTGAGAACGACAGGGTGTTGTCCAGGATCACGCCAAGGTTCTTAGCGCTCTGGGAGGAGGACACAATGGAGTTGTCAACCGTGATGGCGAGATCATGGAACGGGCAGTCCTTCCCCGGGAGGAAGAGCAGCTCCGTCTTGCCGAGGTTCAGCTTGAGGTGGTGATCCGTCATCCACACTGATATGTCTGCCAGAGATGCGATTCGCCACCTGGTCATCAGAAGGGGGAAAGGAGAAGATTAATTGTGTGTCGTCTGCATAGCAATGATAGGAGAGACCATGTGAGGTTATGACAGAGCCAAGTGACTTGGTGTATAGCGAGAATAGGAGAGGGCCTAGAACAGAGCCCTGGGGGACACCAGTGGTGAGAGCGCGTGGTGAGGAGACAGATTCTCGCCACGCCACCTGGTAGGAGCGACCTGTCAGGTAGGACGCAATCCAAGCGTGGGCCGCGCCGGAGATGCCCAACTCTGAGAGGGTGGAGAGGAGGATCTGATGGTTCACAGTATCGAAGGCAGCCGATAGGTCTAGAAGGATGAGAGCAGAGGAGAGAGAGTTAGCTTTAGCAGTGCGGAGCGCCTCCGTGATACAGAGAAGAGCAGTCTCAGTTGAATGACTAGTCTTGAAACCTGACTGATTTGGATCAAGAAGGTCATTCAGAGAGAGATAGCAGGAGAGCTGGCCAAGGACGGCACGTTCAAGAGTTTTGGAGAGAAAAGAAAGAAGGGATACTGGTCTGTAGTTGTTGACATCGGAGGGATCGAGTGTAGGTTTTTTCAGAAGGGGTGCAACTCTCGCTCTCTTGAAGACGGAAGGGACGTAGCCAGCGGTCAGGGATGAGTTGATGAGCGAGGTCAGGTAAGGGAGAAGGTCTCCGGAAATGGTCTGGAGAAGAGAGGAGGGGATAGGGTCAAGCGGGCAGGTTGTTGGGCGGCCGGCCGTCACAAGACGCGAGATTTCATCTGGAGAGAGAGGGAAGAAAGAGGTCAGAGCACAGGGTAGGGCAGTGTGAGCAGAACCAGCGGTGTCGTTTGACTTAGCAAACGAGGATCGGATGTCGTCGACCTTCTTTTCAAAATGGTTGACGAAGTCGTCTGCAGAGAGGGAGGAAGGGGGAGGGGGAGGAGGATTCAGGAGGGAGGAGAAGGTGGCAAAGAGCTTCCTAGGGTTAGAGGCAGAAGCTTGGAATTTAGAGTGGTAGAAAGTGGCTTTAGCAGCAGAGACAGAAGAGGAAAATGTAGAGAGGAGGGAGCGAAAGGATGCCAGGTCTGCAGGGAGGTGAGTTTTCCTCCATTTCCGCTCGGCTGCCCGGAGCCCTGTTCTGTGAGCTCGCAATGAGTCGTCGAGCCACGGAGCGGGAGGGGAGGACCGAGCCGGCCTGTAGGATAGGGGGCATAGAGAGTCAAAGGATGCAGAAAGGGAGGAGAGGAGGGTTGAGGAGGCAGAATCAGGAGATAGGTTGGAGAAGGTTTGAGCAGAGGGAAGAGATGATAGGATGGAAGAGGAGAGAGTAGCGGGGGAGAGAGAGCGAAGGTTGGGACGGCGCGATACCATCCGAGTAGGGGCAGTGTGGGAAGTGTTGGATGAGAGCGAGAGGGAAAAGGATACAAGGTAGTGGTCGGAGACTTGGAGGGGAGTTGCAATGAGGTTAGTGGAAGAACAGCATCTAGTAAAGATGAGGTCGAGCGTATTGCCTGCCTTGTGAGTAGGGGGGGAAGGTGAGAGGGTGAGGTCAAAAGAGGAGAGGAGTGGAAAGAAGGAGGCAGAGAGGAATGAGTCAAAGGTAGACGTGGGGAGGTTAAAGTCGCCCAGAACTGTGAGAGGTGAGCCGTCCTCAGGAAAGGAGCTTATCAAGGCATCAAGCTCATTGATGAACTCTCCGAGGGAACCTGGAGGGCGATAAATGATAAGGATGTTAAGCTTGAAAGTACTGGTAACTGTGACAGCATGGAATTCAAAGGAGGCGATAGAGAGATGGGTAAGGGGAGAAATAGAGAATGACCACTTGGGAGAGATGAGGATCCCGGTGCCACCACCCCGCTGACCAGAAGCTCTCGGGGTGTGCGAGAACACGTGGGCGGACGAAGAGAGAGCAGTAGGAGTGGCAGTGTTATCTGTGGTGATCCATGTTTCCGTCAGTGCCAAGGAGTCGAGGGACTGGAGGGAGGCATAGGCTGAGATGAACTCTGCCTTGTTGGCCGCAGATCGGCAGTTCCAGAGGCTACTGGAGACCTGGAACTCCACGTGGGTCGTGCGCGCTGGGACCACCAGATTAGGGTGGCCGCGGCCACGCGGTGTGGAGCGTTTGTATGGTCTGTGCAGAGAGGAGAGAACAGGGATAGACAGACACATAGTTGACAGGCTACAGAAGAGGCTACGCTAATGCAAAGGAGATTGGAATGACAAGTGGACTACACGTCTCGAATGTTCAGAAAGTTAAGCTTACGTAGTAAGAATTTTATTGACTAAAATGATTAAAATGATACAGTACTGCTGAAGTAGGCTAGCTGGCAGTGGCTGCGTTGTTGACTTTGTAGGCTAGCTGGCAGTGGCTGCGTTGTTGACACTACACTAATCAAGTCGTTCCGTTGAGTGTAATAGTTTCTACAGTGCTACTATTCGGGGGCTAGCTGGCTAGCTAGCAGTGTTGATTACGTTACGTTGCGTTAAAAGAACGACAATAGCTGGCTAGCTAACCTAGAAAATCGCTCTAGACTACACAATTATCTTTGATATAAAGACGGCTATGTAGCTAGCTATGTAGCTAGCTACGATCAAACAAATCAAACCGTTGTACTGTAATGAAATGAAATGAAAATGTGATACTACCTGTGGAGCGAAGCGGAATGCGACCGTGTTGTTGAGTTCTATTCGGAAGACGTTGGCTAGCTGTTGGCTAGCTAGCAGAGTCTCCTACGTTAAGGACGACAAATAGCTGGCTAGCTAACCTCGGTAAATTAAGATAATCACTCTAAGACTACACAATTATCTTGGATATGAAGACCGCAAAGACAGCTATGTAGCTAGCTAACACTACACTAATCAAGTCGTTCAGTTGAGTGTAATAGTTTATACAGTGCTGCTAATCGGTGGACGTTTGCTAGCTGGCTAGCTGCTGGGCAGAGCAGTGAAGACTACGTTAGGACGACGAAATACGATAATTACGCAATTATCTTTGATACAAAGACGGCTATGTAGCTAGCTAAGAAGAAATTGCTAAGATTAGACAAATCAAACCGTTGTACTATAATGAAATGTAATGAAATGTAATGAAAAAGTTATACTACCTGCGGAGCGAAATGCGGATGCGACCGCTCGCTCCAACCTAAATTACACTGGTGGACATTCCTGCAGTCAGCATGCCAATCGCATGCTCCCTCAAAACTGGCGTTGTGAAAAAACTGCTCATTTAAGAGTGGCCTTTTATTGTCCCCAGCACAAGGTGCAACCCTGTCATGATCATGCTGTTGAATCAGCTTCTTGATATGCCACATCTGTCAGGTGGATGGATTATCTTGGCAAAGGAGAAATGCTTTCTAACAGGGTTGTAAACAAATTTGAGAGAAATAAGCATTTTGTGCAGATGGAACATTACTGGGATCTTTTAATTTCAGCTCATGAAGCATGGGATCAACACGTTAATATTTTTGTTCAATATAGATCAGTGGATTGGAATATTTTCAGAGGTGTGTTTGTCAGGGTCATGTGTGTGTCAATGTGGCAATATGGCAGTCAAATCAATTTTGATTTGTCACATGCTTCGTAAACAACAGGTGTAGACTAACAATGATGCTTACCTATGGGCCCTTCCCAGCAATGCAGAGAGAAAGAAAATAGAGAAATAATAGAAAAGTAACAACAAATAATACACGTCATAATAAACCCTTCAGTAGGTGGGTGGATGTGAGTGGGTGGGTGGATGTGAGTGGGTGGGTGGATGTGAGTGGGTGGGTGGGTGGATGTGAGTGGGTGGGTGGATGTGAGTGGGTGGGTGGGTGGATGTGAGTGGGTGTGTGGATGTGAGTAGGTGGGTGGATGTGAGTGAGTGGGTGGATGTGAGTGGGTGGGTGGGTGGGAGTGGGTGGGTGGATGTGAGTGGGTGGGTGGATGTGAGTGGGTGGGTGGGTGGATGTGAGTAGGTGGGTGGATGTGAGTGGGTGGGTGGGTGGGTGGGTGGGTGGGTGGGTGGGTGGATGTGCGTGCGTGGGTGGGTGGATGTGCGTAGGTGGGTGGATGTGAGTGGGTGGGTGGATGTGAGTAGGTGGGTGGATGTGAGTGAGTGGGTGGGTGGATGTGCGTGGGTGGGTGGATGTGAGTGGGTGGGTGGGTGGGTGGGTGGGTGGATGTGCGTGCGTGGGTGGGTGGATGTGCGTAGGTGGGTGGATGTGAGTGGGTGGGTGGATGTGAGTGGGTGGGTGGATGTGAGTGGGTGGGTGGGTGGATGTGCGTGGGTGGGTGGATGTGAGTGGGTGGGTGGGTGGATGTGCGTGGGTGGGTGGATGTGAGTGGATGTGCGTGCGGATGTGCGTGCGTGGGTGGGTGGGTGGATGTGCGTGCGTGGGTGGATGTGCGTGCGTGGGTGGGTGGATGTGCGTGCGTGGGTGGATGTGAGTGGGTTGGTGGGTGGATGTGCGTAGGTGGGTGGATGTGCGTGGGTGGATGGGTGGATGTGAGTGCGTGGGTGGATGTGAGTGCGTGCGTGGGTGGGGCGTGCGTGGGTGGGGCGTGCGTGGGTGGGTGGATGTGAGTGGGTGGGTGGGTGGGATGTGAGTATGTGGGTGGGCGGGTGGATGTGCGTACGTGGGTGGATGTGCGTGCGTGGGTGGATGTGCGTGCGTGGGTGGATATGCGTGGGTGGATATGCGTGGGTGGATATGCGTGGGTGGATGTGGTAGCCTCAGGTAAGTGAATAAAGGATGGTCTCTGAGGGCACAGACACACTGAGGAGGCCTTTGTTTCCCCAGCCACCCAGGCCAGGTCAGGCTTCAGCCCCAGCACCAGACAGAGTATCCCTACTGGGGATAGAGTTACTCTGGAGGCCCAGGTCTCACTGGGGCGTTCCCTTGCTGTGTCCACTGACACTGACACCTTCCTTCCCTCAAAGGGACCACTGTTTTCCCTGGGAAATGGGAGAATTAGTCTATATAAAGCCCTGAAGTTTGTCAAGTCCGTACAATGTTTTGAGTTTTACTGTGTTTTTATAGCTTGGATAAGCACAACTTTGTGTACAAACTTTGCTTGACACCGAATTTTGGAAGTGATGTGTGTGTTGTTGTGTGTGTGTGAGTATTAGAATGCACTGTGCAGCCAGGCCTGTATTTGTGTATGTCAATAAATGAACAGTTGGGGAGTAAACTGACAGACCTGCTTTTCTCATGGTTTTAAGGAGTTAATAGAGCACGACCATTCCAGTCCTCCTTCTGATCTCGCTCTCTTTTATATATTTATTTTATATATATATATATATATATACACACACACACACACACACACACACACACACACACACACACACACACACACACACACACACACACACACACACACACACACACACACACACACACACACACACACACACACACAGTTGAAGTCGGAAGTTTACATACGCTTAGGGTGGAGTCATTAAAACTCGTTTTTCAACCACTCCACACATTTCTTGTTAACAAACTATAGTTTTGGCAAGTTGGTTAGGACATCTATTTGTACATGACACAAGTCATATTTCCAACAATTGTTTACAGACAGATTATTTCACTTATAATTCACTGTATCACAATTCCAGTAGGTCAGAAGTTTACATACACTAAGTTGACTGTGCCTTTAAACAGCTTGGAAAATTCCAGAAAAATTAGAAGCTTCTGATAGGCTGGCTAATTGACAAAAAATATTTTTTTTGTTTTTGTTTTTGTTTGTTGAATTTTTACCCCTTTTTCTGCCCAATTCCGTGGTGTCCAATTGTTGTAGTAGCTACTATCTTGTCTCATCGCTACAACTCCCGTACGGGCTCAGGAGAGACGAAGGTTGAAAGTCATGCGTCCTCTGATACACAACCCAACCAAGCCGCACTGCTTCTTAACACAGTGCGCATCCAACCCTGGAAGCCAGCCGCACCAATGCGCCGGAGGAAACACCGTGCACCTGGCCACCTTGGCTAGCGCACACTGCGCCCAGCCCGCCACAGGAGTCGCTGGTGCGCGATGAGACAAGGACACCCCTACCGACTAAGCCCTCCCTAACCCGGGCGACGCTAGGCCAATTTTGCGTCGCCCCACGGACCTCCCGGTCGCGGCTGGTTACGAAAGAGCCTGAGCACGAACCCAGGGACTCTGATGGCACAGCTGGCGCTGCAGTACAGTGCCCTTAACCACTGCACCACCCGGGAGGCCCTAATTGACATAATTTGAGTCAATTGGAGGTTTACCCGTGGATGTATTTCAAAGCCTACCTTCAAACTCAGTGCCTCTTTGCTTGACATCATGGGAAAATCAACCAAGACCTCAGAAAAACATTGTAGACCTCCACAAGTCTGGTTCATCCTTGGGAGCCATTTCCAAATGCCTAAAGGTACCACGTTCATCTGTACAAACAATAGTACGCAAGTATAAACACCATGGGATAAAGCAGCCGTCATACCGCTCAGGAAGGAGACTCGTTCTGTCTCCTCGAGATGAACGTACTTTGGTGTGAAAAGTGAAAATCAATCCCAGAACAACAGCAAAAGACATTGTGAAGATGCTGGAGGAAACGGGTACAAACGTATCTATATCCACAGTAAAACGAGTCTTATATCGACATAACCTGAAAGGCCGCTCAGCCAGGAAGAAGCCACTGCTCCAAAACCATTATAAAAAAGCCAGACTACGGTTTGCAACTGCACATGGGAACAAAGATTGTAATTTTTTGAGAAATGTCCTCTGGTCTGATGAAACCAAAACAGAACTGTTTCGCCATAATGACCATTGTTATGTTTGGAGGAAAAGGGGGAGGCTTGCAAGCTGGAGAACACCATCCCAACCATGAAGCACGGGGTGGCAGCATCGTATTGTGGGGGTGCTTTGCTGCAGGAGGGACTGGTGCACTTCACAAAAGAGATGGATTAACGAGGCAGGAAAAATATGTGGATATATTGAAGCAAGATCTCAAGACATCAGTCAGAAAGTTAAAGCTTGGTAACAAATGGGTCTTCCAAATGGACAATGGCCCCAAGCATATTTCCAAAGTTGTGGCAAAATGGCCTACGGTCAACAAAGTCAAGGTATTGGAGTGGTCATCACCAAGCCCTGACCTCAATCCCATTGAAAATATGTGGGCAGAACTGAAAAAGCGTGTGTGAGGAATGAGGCCTACAAACCTGTCTCATTTACACCAGCTCTGTCAGGAGGAACTTATTGTGGGAAGCTTGTGGAAGGCTACCTGAACCGTTTCACCCACTTTAAAGACAATGCTACCAAATACTAATTGAGTGTATGTAAACTTCTGACCTGCTGGGAATGTGATGAATTCTCTCTACTATTATTCTGACATTTCACATTCTTAAAATAAAGTGGGGAGCCTAACTGACCTAAAACAGGGAATTTTTACTAGGATTAAATGTCAGGAAATGTGAAAAACTGAGTTTAAATGTATTTGACTAAGGTGTATGTAAACTCCCGACTTCAACTGTGTGTATATATATCCCCCTCTTTCGCTCTCTATCTCTCTATTTATCCCTCTCGCTCTCCTACTCTCTCTCTCGATCTATCCCTCTCTCTTTCTCCCTCTCTCGTTCTCTCTCTCCTACTCCTTCTCTTTCTTTCTCTTTCTCCCTCTCTTTCCCCCTCTCCCTCTCCTACTCCCTCTTTCTCCCTCTCCTACTCTCTCTCTCTCTCTTTCTTTCTCTATCTCTCTCCTACTCCCTCTTTCTCTCTCCTACTCTCTCTCTCTCTTTCTTTCTCCTCATCTCTTTCCTCCATCTCCCCCTCTTCATCATAGTGATTAACTGTGCAATGATTTATTAGCCTTCCTGCCTGCTCATAAAAATGACTACAACCAGACAGACCTTCTGGTGGATGGAGAGAGGGGGGAGGAAGGGAGGGGGGGTACAGATGGAGCTTGGAGGTGGTAGAGATGGGGATGGAGAGGGGGAGGGGTACAGATGGAAATTGGAGGAGGGGGAGGGGTACAGATGGAGATTGGAGGAGGGTGTAGAGATGGGGATTGGAGGGGAGGATGGGGTAGAGATGGGGACGAGGGAGTGGCGATGGGGATTGGAGGGGGTGGAGATGAAGATTTGAAGAGGGGGCAAGAATGGGGATTGGAGGGGGCAGAGATGGGTTTGGAAGTGGGGAGGAGGGGCAGGGATGGGAATTGGAGGAGGGGGCAGAGATGGACATTGGAAGGGGGAGGAGGGGGCAGAGATGGAGATTGGAGGGGGAGGAGGGGGCAGAGATGGAGATTGGAGGGGGGCAGAGCTGGACATTGGAAGGGGGGAGGGGGGCAGAGATGGACATTGGAAGGGGGAGGAGGGGGCAGAGATGGAGATTGGAGGGGGAGTGGGCAGAGATGGAGATTGGAGGGGGGCAGAGATGGGGATTGGAGGGGGGGAGGGAGCAGAGATGGAGATGGGAATTGGGGGAGGAGGGGCAGAGATGAGGATTGGACGTTGGGGAGGAGGGGGCAGAGATGGGGGTTGGAGGGGAGGAGGAGGAGGGGGCAGAGATGGGGATTGGAGGGGAGGAGGAGGGGATTGGAGGGGAGGAGGAGGGGGCAGATATGGAGATTGTAGGGGGCAGAGATGGGATTGGAGGGGGCGGGGATGGGGATGGGGGGGTTGAGTTGGAGATTGGAAGGGGGCGCAAGGATGGGGATTGGAGGAGGGGGCTGAGATGGACATTGGAAGGGGGGAGGAGGGGTAGAGATGGACATTGGAAGGGGGGAGGAGGGGGTAGAGATGGACATTGGAAGGGGGGGAGGAGGGGGTAGAGATGGACATTGGATGGGGGGAGGGGGTAGAGATGGACATTGGAAGGGGGAGGAGGGGGTAGAGATGGACATTGGAAGGGGGGAGGAGGGGGTAGAGATGGACATTGGATGGGGGGAGGGGGCAGAGATGGGGTTTGGAAGTGGGGGAGGAGGGTGCAGAGATGGGGATTGGAAGTGGGGGAGGAGGGGGCAAAGATGGGAATTGGAGGGGTGGAGTTGGAGATTGGAAGGGGGGCAAGGATGGGGATTGGAGGAGGAGGCAGAGATGGAGATTGGAGGGGGTAGAGATGGACATTCGGAGGAGGGGGCAGAGATGGACATTGGAAGGGGGAGGAGGGCAGAGATGGACATTGGGAGGAGGGAGAAGGGGACAGAGATGGACATTGGGAGGAGGGAGGAGGGGACAGAGATGGACATTGGGAGGAGGGAGGAGGGGACAGAGATGGACATTGGAAGGGGGAGGAGGGGCAGGGATGGGAATTGGAGAGGAAGGCGGGGCAGAGATGGAACTTGGAGGGGAGGAGGAGGGGACAGAGATGGAGATTGGAAGGGGGAGGAGGGGGTAGAGATGGACATTGGGAGGAGGGGGCAGCGATGTACATTGGAAGGGGGAGGAGGGGCAGAGATGGAGATTGGAGGGGAGGAGGAGGGGGCAGAGATGGAGATTGGAGGGGGCAGAGATGGAGATTGGAAGGGGGAGGAGGGGAGAGAGATGGAGATTGGAAGGGGGAGGAGGGGGTAGAGATGGACATTGGAAGGGGGAGGAGGGGACAGAGATCGACATTGGGAGGAGGGGGCAGAGATGGAGATTGGAGGGGCAGAGATGGAGATTGGAAGGGGAGGAGGGGAGAGAGATGGACATTGGAAGGGGGAGGAGGGGTAGAGATGGACATTGGAAGGGGGAGGAGGGGGTAGAGATGGACATTGGAAGGGGGGAGGAGGGGGCAGAGATGGGGTTTGGAAGTGGGGAGGAGGGGCAGGGATGGGAATTGGAGAGGAATGACGGGCAGAGATGGAGATTGGAGGGGAGGAGGAGGGAGCAGAGATGGATATTGGAGGGGAGGAGGAGGGAGCAGAGATGGAGATTGGAGGGGAGGAGGAGGGGGCAGAGATGGAGATTGGAGGGGAGGAGGAGGAGGGGGCAAAGATGGAGATTGGGGGGGAGGAGGAGGAGGGGGCAAAGATGGATATTGGAGGGGAGGAAGAGGGGGCCGGGATGGAGATGGGAATTGGTGGGGGGGCAGAGATGGGGACTGGAAGTGGGGGAGGATGGTGCAGAGATGGGGATTGGAAGTGGGGGAGGAGGGGGCAGAGATGGGGATTGGAAGTTGGGGAGGAGGGGGCAGAGATGGGGATTGGAGGGGAAGGAAGGGCAGAGATGGGGAAGGAAGGGCAGAGATGGGGATTGGAGGGGAAGGAAGGGCAGAGATGGGGATTGGAGGGGAAGGAAGGGCAGAGATGGGGATTGGAAGTTGGGGAGGAGGGGGCAGAGATGGGGATTGGAGGGGAAGGAAGGGCAGAGATGGGGATTGGAGGGGAAGGAAGGACAGAGATGGGGGGGGGGTGTATTTCAGCTGGTGTTAATAAGGATGAAATAAAAGTAGGTTTTGAGTTCCACATGCAGAAACTCAACTCTGGAAATCTTCAGTAGACACCACTGTGTGACAAATTGTGAAGCGAAGCATTTCTTCCGTCAGCTTACATCCAAGGGCCAAATCCAATCACAGAGCTTTCATCACATGAACGGAGAACAAGAGATTGAGTCAAAAAATACATTTCCCTGAGTATGTTTTGTAACACCATTCCATTTGTTTTTTTCTCCCACTTATCCTCTAATTTTGTCCCCCCCCCCCTCTCTCCCTCTCCCCAGGAGCGGAATAGAAATCAACAGTAACTTTAGAGAGAACTCCTTGCTAGAGGTACAACACTAACGACGTATGACCTTAAATAATTAGCCTAACTACGCAGAAGAAAGGGTCCTGCCATCTTTTCTGCTGAAGACAACAACAAAGAGGCCATATCTCACGACGATGGAATCACCTGTGTCAGTTCTCTGGTGCATCAATCTACCCCAGTGTTCCTGTCTCTGAAGAAAAATAAAGAACATTACTCACTTTAAAGTCTCTCTTTAAGCACTTTCAGTCCACCTAAAGCAGCCTCTACCAATACCCTTTACTCTCTAATAACTCTTATATCTCACTTATATCTCTCTTTCTGGACTTCTGTTTGTAATAACTGACTAACCAGTGTAGTTAGTTTTTCTGAGGATTTTACCAGACTTGTAGTTTTTTTTTTTTTTTTTTTTTTTAATGCCTCCAAAATATTGGGGAAGAAAATGTGTTCTCCCCTCCCCCTCGATGTGTTCTCCCCTCCCCCTGGATGTGTTCTCCCCTCCCCCTGGATGAGTGTTAGCGCCTTCAGATGAGATTCAAACATATAACATGTTTAACTAAATATTTGACTTGAATCTACACTCAGCTTGTGATTGATTGACAGGTGAGGGGAACGACAGGAAACGGCCATAATCATGCCAATCATTAGATGGACCCCCCCTTACTCCCGCCCCTTTGTTTCTGCATCTTCTTCTGTGTACCAAAAGACGAGGTGGATGATGTAGTGAGCTGGGCTGGGTGAATGCCAGTTAATGCACATGTTAGTCTTTTCTCTCCTGATTGTTATGTCATTCTGAAGTCCATTTGTCTGAGGAGAAATCTGCTCCACGGTAACGGTTGCCTTGGTAGCTGTCAGTATCTTCAGGCTAAAGCTGGGGCCTGTTCAGGAGGTTGCAATGTTACACAACATTCAGATAGAAAATGTGTCCAATAGATATGATTCTCTGTCATGTAGATGAGAACAGGAAATTGTTTTAGCTTTAAACATTACGTTTCTATCAGCAGTGTTGTGCAACGTTTCACCTGACTGAACAGGCTTCAGGCTCTCTGTCTCTGAAGAACTCTGTAATGCTTTTGGGATGACCCTCCCTGGTGTTCCTGGGTCCAGGTATAAGTTACTGTTAACCACATATCTGGGACCAGATGCTCTACCCCATGTCCTAACCTAAACCATTAGGGGGATGAAAATATATCTGGTCCTGGATCAGTGGTTAGGAGTGATTTTTGTCTACTGCCGATTGCTGCTTGGTTACAGAGGGGTATCCCAAAAGCTGAACATCACCAAGGAAGTGAGCGTTTCTCCTCAAGGTGATTCACTAGCGAAAAATAAACATTACCCATGTTTAGCATAACAAACGCTTCTGCGATGTGTCTTCTTGCGGTCTGTTGTGTGTATGTGATTGTATCGATGTGTGAGCAATAACCCTGTCATTAATTTTCTGTTTCTGCACTTGGATGATCCTAATATTACGGAATTTTTACTGACACCAAGACACATCACAGGCTGTGCCCCAACACTCTAGCATGGCTTCCTCCACTCCTCCATCAAGATTGATACTGTAGGGCAGGGATCATTAGCTAGATTCAAACGCGGGACAATCATTTTTTTGAGCAGATGGTTGGTGGGCTGGAACATAATTACAAATCATTTGTAGACTGCAAATTGATGGCAAGAAGCCCAAACAGATATAATATTTGACTTAAACATAATCATTTTAAACCTTGCTTACATTTGTATACATTCACGTCTCTATTATGCGTGGGAATACTTGGGAACATATTTCCTCAATTAAAATAACTTTTAGCTGATTTCCTGGTGATTTATGTCTTTTATGTCCAACAATGAAAATAATGTATATGTACGGTATCATTGTTTGAATATGTACAGTACCAGTCAAAAGTTTGGACACACCTACTCATTCAAGGGTTTTTCTTTATTTTTACTATTTTCTACATTGTAGAATAATAGTGAAGACATCAAAACTACAAAATAACACATATGGAATCATGTAGTAAGCAGAAAGTGTTAAACAAATCTAAATATATTTGAGATTCTTCAATGTAGCCACCCTTTGTCACCTAGAATGCATTTCAATTAACAGGTGTGCCTCGTTCATTTGTGGAATGTCTTTCCTTTAATGAGTTTGAGCCAATCAGTTGTGATGTGACAAGGTAAACAGAAGATAGCCCTATTTGGTAAAACACCAAGTCCATATTATGGCAGGAACAGCTCAAATAAGCAAAGAGAAACGACAGTCCCTCATTACTTTAAGACATCAGTCAATCTATCGAAAAACCATCAAGCGCTTTGACGAAACTGTCTCTCAGGAGCACCACCACAGAGTTACCTCTGCTGTTACCAGAGTTACCTCTGCAGCTGTACCAGAGTTACCTCTGCAGCTGTACCAGAGTTACCTCTGCTGTTACCAGAGTTCCCTCTGCTGTTACCAGAGTTCCCTCTGCTGTTACCAGAGTTACCTCTGCAGCTGTACCAGAGTTACCTCTGCTGTTACCAGAGTTACCTCTGCTGTTACCAGAGTTACCTCTGCTGTTACCAGAGTTCCCTCTGCTGTTACCAGAGTTCCCTCTGCTGTTACCAGAGTTACCTCTGCTGTTACCAGAGTTACCTCTGCTGTTACCAGAGTTACCTCTGCAGCTGTACCAGAGTTACCTCTGCTGTTACCAGAGTTACCTCTGCTGTTACCAGAGTTACCTCTGCAGCTGTACCAGAGTTACCTCTGCTGTTACCAGAGTTATCTCTGCTGTTACCAGAGTTACCTCTGCAGCTGTACCAGAGTTACCTCTGCTGTTACCAGGGTTACCTCTGCTGTTACCAGAGTTACCTCTGCAGCTGTACCAGAGTTACCTCTGCTGTTACCAGAGTTACCTCTGCTGTTACCAGAGTTACCTCTGCAGCTGTACCAGAGTTACCTCTGCTGTTACCAGAGTTATCTCTGCTGTTACCAGAGTTACCTCTGCAGCTGTACCAGAGTTACCTCTGCTGTTACCAGGGTTACCTCTGCTGTTACCAGAGTTACCTCTGCTGTTACCAGAATTACCTCTGCTGTTACCAGAGTTACCTCTGCTGTTACCAGAGTTACCTCTGCTGTTACCAGAGTTACCTCTGCAGCTGTACCAGAGTTACCTCTGCTGTTACCAGAGTTACCTCTGCTGTTACCAGAGTTCCCTCTGCTGTTACCAGAGTTCCCTCTGCAGCTGTACCAGAGTTCCCTCTGCAGCTGTACCAGAGTTACCTCTGCTGTTACCAGAGTTACCTCTGCAGCTGTACCAGAGTTACCTCTGCTGTTACCAGAGTTATCTCTGCTGTTACCAGAGTTACCTCTGCAGCTGTACCAGAGTTACCTCTGCTGTTACCAGGGTTACCTCTGCTGTTACCAGAGTTACCTCTGCTGTTACCAGAGTTACCTCTGCTGTTACCAGAGTTACCTCTGCTGTTACCAGAGTTACCTCTGCTGTTACCAGAGTTACCTCTGCAGCTGTACCAGAGTTACCTCTGCTGTTACCAGAGTTACCTCTGCTGTTACCAGAGTTACCTCTGCTGTTACCAGAGTTCCCTCTGCTGTTACCAGAGTTACCTCTGCAGCTGTACCAGAGTTACCTCTGCTGTTACCAGAGTTACCTCTGCTGTTACCAGAGTTACCTCTGCAGCTGTACCAGAGTTACCTCTGCTGTTACCAGAGTTATCTCTGCTGTTACCAGAGTTACCTCTGCAGCTGTACCAGAGTTACCTCTGCTGTTACCAGAGTTACCTCTGCTGTTACCAGAGTTACATCTGCTGCAGAGGATATGTTCATTCGAGTTGTTTTTGGTTGCTACTTGATGTTAGTTCTGATTTCTTCACTAGCACCCTCTTTGGGTCATTGTCCTGGTTGAAGTATCTCAAATATAAAATCTATTTTCATTTGTTTAACCCTTTCTGGTTACTACTTGATTCCATCTGTGTTATTTCGTAGTTTTGATGTCTTCACTTTTATTTTACAATAAAGAAAAAAGAACAAAAAACCCTTGAATGAGAAGGTTTTTCCAAACCTTTGACTGGTACTGTATATTACTGTTCAAAATGTTGGGTCACTTAGAAATGCCCTTGTTTTTGAAAGAAAACATTTTTTGTCCATTAAAATAACATCAAATTGATCAGAAATACAGTGTAGACATTGTTAATGTTGTAAATGACTATTGTAGCTGGAAACGGCAGATTATTTTATGGAATATCTACATGGGTGTACAGAGGCCCATTATCAGCAACCATCACTCCTGTGTTCCAATGGCACGTTGTGTTAGCTAATCCAAGTTTATCATTTTAAAAGGCTAATTGATCATTAGAAAACCCTTTCGCAATTGTTAGCACAGCTGAAACCTGTTGTGCTAGTTAAAGAAGCAATAAAACTGTTCTTTAGGCTAGTTGAGTATCTGGAGCATCAGCATTTGTGGGTTCGATCACAGGCTCAAAATGGCCAGAAACAAATAACTTTCCTGTGAAACTCGTCAATTTCTCGTCAGAAATGAAGGCTAATCCATGGGAGACATTGCAAATAGTACAATACTATACATACATATATACATACACACTGCATATATACAGATACATAATATGTACGTAGAGTTATTGAAGTGACTATGCATAGATAATAGCAGAGAGTAGCAGCAGCGTAGAAGAGGGGGGTTGGGGGCAATGCAGATAGTCTGGGTAGCATGCATGTGTCGGTTAATCTTGAGTTCCTGGTAAATCACTCACTTTGACTATTGAATTAATAGTCGGCCATTGAACGTTTCTTCATAATGTTTCATTTCCTTGAAACCTTGTATCTCTTAGTTGCTACTCTCTAATGCATTCTCTAATACAAAGTAGCACAATTAAAATCTTTAAATAATTATTTATATTTATGGAAGTAATAAGGAAGTAGTATCATTTATTTCAAACCGCATCACATCTGCCCTATTTTCAGGATTATATGCAGTATGTTGCTGGACTATGCTA
Organism: Oncorhynchus gorbuscha; assembly: GCF_021184085.1. NCBI lineage: Eukaryota > Metazoa > Chordata > Actinopteri > Salmoniformes > Salmonidae > Oncorhynchus > Oncorhynchus gorbuscha. Next base: position 68,951,234 of record NC_060184.1, read on the forward strand.
TCCATAAGGTACATGAACGTTGTGTTTCAGTATATGGCCACCAGATAGCGCCATTGTATCATTTGCAACTTAACTCCCATTAACTCTTGTGTGCAGTGCTCCTATGTGCAGTGCTCTTGTGTGTAGTAATGCTATGTGTAGTAATGCTGTAGGTCCTATATTCTGTGATTTATCTTCCTTGTATCAAAAGCACAATAGCACCTTGTTACTCAACAGCTTCTCCAACCCCTCCACAAGCGATAATATAGAGAGTACAGACCCTTGTTGTGCAAACTACACCTTTGTCTGAGCAATTCATGTCGGGGGAGGGAGGGAGAGAGGGAGGGAGGGAGGGAGAGAGCGAGAGGGAGGGAGGGAGGGAGAGAGAGAGAGAGGCAGAGAGAGAGAGGCAGAGAGAGGGAAAGAGAGAGACAGAGAGAGGGAAAAGAGAGAGAGAGAGGGTGAGGGAGAGAGAGGCAGAGAGAGAGAGAGAGAGGGGACCCTCTGTGTGTGATGAGGAGGGATAAAGAGTTGTAATTATATCGGAGGAGGCTTTTGATTGCGACTCTCCTCTCTGTCCTCTGCCTGTTAATTTGTACATCCATCAGGCTTTCTGCAGACACTCGCTGCATTCATCTGTGAAGGCAGCCAAAACATTCATCTGTGAAGGCAGCCAAAGCAGACCGCTCGATTAACAGTACAATAATAGAAAAGCAGAATGCTCACCGCAATTACCGGTTTCTAGCAGCACGTGGCAGTGTTGTTGAGATGCACAGAGCCAAATATGCTAATGGTGGTATGTGTCGTGAGGGTGATTCCCACCTTGTTTGTTCAGAGGTTGAATTAGCTTGCTGCAGCCCTAACACAAATCAAATCAAATCAAATCAAATTTATTTATATAGCCCTTCGTACATCAGCTGATATCTCAAAGTGCTGTACAGAAACCCAGCCTAAAACCCCAAACAGCAAACAATGCAGGTGTAAAAGCACGGTGGCTAGGAAAAACTCCCTAGAAAGGCCAAAACCTAGGAAGAAACCTAGAGAGGAACCGGGCTATGTGGGGTGGCCAGTCCTCTTCTGGCTGTGCCGGGTAGAGATTATAACAGAACATGACCAAGATGTTCAAATGTTCATAAATGACCAGCATGGTCAAATAACAGGCTCGACCTCTGACCTCAACTCTATTAGCTCAGCTAATACCTGATGATGATGTCCAGGCTTTAGTAATGCAGAGTACCTTATTGTATTTGTTGTGCTTAGGCTGCTATTATATTTGTGTATATTTGACTCAAATTGATTGTGCTTGTTATAGTCTGTTGTGTATGTTGCCAATGGACTCGTTAACATGGATGTGCTGCTTCTGTGGTCAAAACGGCTCTAGAGGAATGCCTTTCACAACCCCCAAATGTCCTCTCTTTTCAGAGGAGAATTCTATGGCGTGATGAGAAAAGATGACAGGGAAGGAGACTTCTCTCCTGCATTCCACTGCTTCCTTTGAACATTCAGTCACATTGAAGACTCGTCAAGACATGGCTGAGGGGCGCGGTTAGGTCACGTCTCTGCTCTGCACCGCTGACATCCATCTCCTCCCTGTGTTGAAGGTTTCCACGCTCTCGGCCCCGGCACAGCTCTCTCTCCTACAAGCCCAACCTTGACATGAGGCGTATTGATGACCATGCTCAGTGACATTTAGGGCTCTTAGGGTAACCTGGCATTGTTTCAAATAATGTTGTTGTTTGTCAGTTCTGAGCGGTTGGAATCAGGGGTTGAAAGGGTGGGCAACCCAATACCGAATAAGGGACCCCCCAGTAAGCGTTGAAGTATTAACATGGGACCCCCAATCCCCATAACCATTCATAATATTACCATTGGTCCAGACCCACTATGTTTAGAGCACCCACACAAAGGAACAATGAGTAATTTCAACCCTTGGAGTCTTGCTTTGAGTGACACTAATGTGTAGATTTCCTCTCAGTATGCTGACATGCTATCTGTGTTGCCATGGTTATATCATTATCTTTGAATTGAAAGTGGAGCCTGAACCTGTTCTCCAACATAATGATATGAGGTAGTTTACAGCACAGAAGATGTCATCGTGCTACACGCATTAGAGTCTGACATTTATACTGTCACTCTCAACATTTACTGCACTGATGATGAAGATGTTGAAATGAGGTGTAATTGAACTGTGAGTAGTGTGGACGCTGTAGGTGCTGTCCACTGGTGGCTCTGTTTGGTTGTTCTGTCAATGGTTTTATTCTCTTATCACGCTTCGGACCCATATTCTATATAAATGCAGATTTGTGAAAATGATTCAAATGTTGACAACTAAAATCATCTTTCCCAAACCAGTGAGAGCAAGTGCACTTCTATCTAAGGTGTATTTGTCCTAGTCTCCATGGAGTGGCGCCCTAGGTAACAGTAACATCTCTCTGCTACTCTGTTTTTAGGACAGACCACTCTAGTAGACTCGCCATTTCTTTATCTTCTTTACATTCACAACTTTTTTTTTGTGCTTTTTTTCCCAGCATGCAGCGTTGAGTCTAAAAGGCAAGTGAAGACAAAACAAATCGAGGAACAGAAACGGATCACAAACATCACAACACATGAGTCTGTATCTGATGTTATTGGAAGTCCAGTCTGTATCTGATGTTATTGGAAGTCCAGTCTGTATCTGATGTTATTGGAAGTCCAGTCTGTATCTGATGTTATTGGAAGTCCAGTCTGTATCTGATGTTATTGGAAGTCCAGTCTGTATCTGATGTTATTGGAAGTCCAGTCTGTATCTGATGCTATTGGAAGTCCAGTCTGTATCTGATGTTATTGGAAGTCCAGTCTGTATCTGATGTTATTGGAAGTCTAGTCTGTATCGGATGTTATTGGAAGTCCAGTCTGTATCTGATGTTATTGGAAGTCTAGATGGAGTTTTGTGAACTTTTTCCTAAACAGAATCTTTCATCTCTGAATCTATGACTTCTCGGAGTCTCTGTGTGGAATGTCTATTGTTCATCCCTTATTAATTCAGTTGTACTCAACAGTCTCACATTTGTCTTGAATACATTTTTTATAAAAACTGAAAAGAATAGTATCTCAAATCTTTCAGAAAATCTGCATGACTTTCCATAGCCTGTATGAACAATACAAATGATGTGAAATATATTGACATTATTATAGTCTACTTCGATAACTTTTCCAAATATACTAACACACTGCCACCACTGGCCTTGACAACAGTTACTAGAATGATTCAACAGAACCTTGCCTTGTCATCGTAATCAATATGTGTCTCTAGAGACATTTCTACATGACTGGATCCATTTAACTGTAAGGACCAATGAGAACACTGTGATGCTGCTAGCAAGTCAATCCGATTGGATGTGATTGACAATCACATGACTCTCAGTTCTAATTACAGTTGAGTTCAATTCTCATCCCAGAATCCTTCTCTCTGCCATCATCTGTGACTCAAATGACACCGTATTCCTCAGTCTCCATATAGTACACTACAAGTAGTTTTACCCAGAGTCCAAAAGTAGGGAATGGGGTGTCATTTGAGACATAGCCTTATATTCAGGCTCCAGGTAAGTAGGATGTTTACTTTAGGAGACTTCAACATGTAAAGGCCATTATTATTAACTCTGTTGTAGCTCATCCACACCGCTCTGCCCGAAGGTGTCAGGTTAATACCTTTCTGCAGCTCTGCCCTCCTCTTTTATTTATGAGCTAGAAGTGAGAGAGAGAGTGAGACAGGGTGTGGATCCCAAATGGTGCCCTATTCCCTATATAGTGCGCTACTTTTGCACAGGGCCCATAGGGCTCTGGTCAAAAGTAGTGCGCTATGTAGGGAATAGGTTGCCATTTAGGTAGGACGCAGGTCTTGATTCCCAGCGTATTTAATTCACCAGATTTCTATCTGCATATCTGAACATGCAGTGGCCAGACATGGCACACACATCCCGCCACAGTTTACCCAACACCACGTATCTTAGAGGAGGAGTTCTGTAACTTTAATCCAGGTCATGTTGGATGGACTCTTCAGAAAGGAAGTGTAGAGGGGAAGTGACTACAGCAGGACTAGTCAAGGGGCTTGGAGCTCAGTAGTTCACCACGATGAGAGGCAGCGTAGTGATGATGTCATTGCTTCTTGTCCCTCCTATTGATACTTGAGGGTGGTAATAGCTCTATGGGGGTAAGGGCAGGAATTGGAATGGAGGCTGGTGGTGGTCGTGGCTTTTGGGGGTCTAAAATGCAATGCATTTGAAATGAAATAATATACAGAGAAATTATATACTAGTAGGATAGGAGCCAGGGGAGTCTGGATTGGTGTGTGCACGTGTGTGTGTGTGTCTATGTGCTTGTGTGGTGTGGGGACTTTTAACCTGACACTGTGTGTATGTCTAAGCATAAAGTAAGCATACATACTTGTATAATGTGATGCAGCACCTCTGTTCCGGTGACACCCTTCCTCGCTCGCTGTCAGACGTGAAGGAGATTAAGGGCCATTCAGTTTCTATTGATCACATCCACTTAATTTGCTTTAGCCAATGATCTGATTACACATGTTGTCTTCACTCCTCCCCCTTCATCATCCTCCTCTTATCTGACTGCTCACCTCCACACACCAGGACCTTCCCTTATAGTATTTATATAGTATAGGATTATAGTATTCTCTTCTCCCCCTCTTCTTCCTCCTTTCCATCCTCACCTTCCTCACTCCTTACCACCCCCTTCCTCTTCTCCTCCCCCTCTTCATCCTCCTCTCCCCCTTCCTCCTTTCCCTTCCCCTTCCCCTTACTCCTCTCCTCCCCTCCCCTTCCTCCCCCTCTTCTTCCTTCACTCCCCCTCTTCATCTTCATCTTCCTCTCCTCCCCCTCCTCTCCTCTCCTCCCACTCCCCTTCCTCCTCTCCTTCTTCCTCTCCTCTCCTCTCCCCCTCTTCCTCCTCTCCTCTCCTCCCCCTCCCCTTCCTCCTCTCCTTCTTCTTCTTCCTCCCCTCCCCCTCTTCCTCCTCTCCTCCCCCTCTTCTTCCTCCTCTCCTCCCCCTCTCCTTCTTCTCCTCTCCCTCCTCCTATCCTCCCTGTCTTCTTCCTCCCCCGCTCCATCTCTGCCCCCATCTGAGTCTTAGTTCTCCATGGGGCTGTGGTCACCCATACTGGTGTAAGCACTAGGGGCACCCCAGCAGACCCTAACCAAACCCAGAGTGAGGTCTCTCTCTCTCCCCCTCACCCTTCCTGTCATGTCCATCAGTCCATCAGGCCCCAGGGGAGTGTTCTGGAGACCAGTGTGGTTTTTAATGTTGACATAGCCTCTGGTTAATCTGCTTAGGTTAGATTCCACTGTAGTGAAACTGTCCTAGTAGGCATAGACTCCTCCGGATTCAGGGGGTTTCTCCACTGCACTGACAACCTGCTGTCTCCCCAGTCTCCCCAGATTTACTGTAGATAGGGTTTAATACCATGGGGTGTATGTATCAAGCATCTGTAGCTCAGTTGGTAGAGCATGGCGCTTGTAACGCCAGGGTAGTGGGTTCGATCCCCGGGGCCACCCATACGTAGAATGTATGCACACATGACTGTAAGTCGCTTTGGATAAAAGCATCTGCTAAATGGCATATATTATTATTATCTCAGAATACAAGTGCTGATCTAGGATCAGTTTTTCCCTGTCCATGTAACCTTATTTATTATAATATGAACAGTAAAGCTGATCTTAAATCATCAATCTGAGAAGTTTGATACATACGGCCCCATGTCTCAACTCGTGGCTCAATGTCCATGTCTTGACTCCATAAAACTATCTGAGACTAAATCAGACTGGACTTGTGCTATTTCAATCTAGGCCAAATATACATGTATGAAATGTGCACCCAAGTTTTGTGTAAATCATTCATTGATGTCAATAGTAAACTTGATCATCTCTCAAATGAGGATTTGTCCCATTGTGACTAAGATGTAAGATATTTATTGATAGCATGCATCAACAACAAAACTTTATTCAGGTTGAATCTCCCCAAATACCTGAAAATCTTTTTTTTGACACATGGTGATGCATACTTTTGTTATTAGGTCTATACATTAGTGACAGAACTAGGTCTGAGTCCGTCCACAAGGTTCTAGTCCTGGTTGTAACAATCACCACCAGAGAACAGTGTTATAGGACAGAGAACCAGTGAATCACACTGAGGAAATCACAAAGACATATTCAGCACAGATCAAATCATTTGAACATGGTTCTCTACAAATTAGAGCTGAAAAAGATGATAGCATAGTATTGTTTTGTTTAGTAGGAAGACTATAACTTCTTCATAAACAATATTGACTAAATCGTGTTCATTGAGTAGACTGTGGAGACTGAAGAGGGAGAGTGTTACGTCCGTTGTTGGAATGAGACCAAGGTGCAGCGTGGTAAGTGTACATCTTTCTTTATTTTGATGAACACCAAAAAAACAACAAAAGATAAAGAAACGTAAAGTTCTGCAGGATATACAGCAACTAACAAAATCATGATCCCACAACAGAAGGTGGGAAAAAGGGCTGCCTAATTATGATCCCCAACCAGAGACAACGATAAACAGCTGCCTCTGATTGGAAACCATACCAGGCCAACAAAGAAAAAGAAACAAAGATTTGCCCGCCCAAGTCACACCCTGACCTAACCAAATAGAGAATAAAAAAGGCTCTCTAAGGTCAGGGTGTGACAGAGTCCGGCCGCAAACCTGAACCTATAGGGGAGGGTCCAGGTGGGCATCTCATCTCGGTGGAGGCTCCGGTGGGGACGCAGACCCCGCTCCGCTTGAGGCTCCCCCCACTTCGGTGGCGCCTCTGGTGCGGGGATCATTGCCGGGGACTCCGGACCGTCGATCGTTGTCGTGGACTCCGGACCGTAGATCCCTGCTGGAGGAACCGAACCACCACTCGTCGCCGGAGGCTCCGGACTGGGAACCCTCGCAGGAGGCTCCGGACTGGGAACCCTCGCAGGCGGCTCCGGACTGGGAACCCTCGCAGGCGGCTCCGGACTGGGAACCCCTCGCAGGCGGCTCCGGACTGGGAACCCTCGCAGGCGGCTCCGGACTGGGAACCCTCGCAGGCGGCTCCGGACTGGGAACCCTCGCAGGAGGCTCCGGACTGGGAACCCTCGCAGGCGGCTCCGGACTGGGAACCCTCGCAGGCGGCTCCGGACTGGGAACCCTCGCAGGCGGCTCCGGACTGGGAACCCTCGCAGGCGACTCCGGACTGCAGACCGTCGCTGGAGATTCCTGACTGCGGATCATCACTGTGTCGCTGGAACAGGACGCCCTGGGCTGTGAAGGCGCACCGGAGACACATTACGCAGAGCCGGCGCAGAATATCCTGGGCCGAAGAGACGCACCGGAGACCAGGAGGTCTGAGCCGGCACAATCCGTTCTGGCTGAATGCCCACTCTAGCACGGCAAATGTGGGGAGCTGGCACAGAGCGCACTGGGCTGTGGATGCGTACTGGGAGTGGGAGAAATGTTTTATTATTCCAATAAATGACTCACTTATGATAGAATGGTGTAGGTAGGGCAGGGCGTTATTTTAATTTTAATATTATATATTTTGTTGACGGTATTTGATGTTTTATGTTTTTGAATAATAAAGGTTCAACATCTGGTTTGTGAGCAAGGCATGAACCTACGGTGCAAACGCATACATTCTAAGGGATTTCAATGGGTCTTTCTCCATTCTGATTGATTGTTTTATACTGTTCAATTCAACTTCAAACTAAAATAATTTCCTGAATTTCCTGAGATACACTCAGGTTGTTTTTGACTTTTTCCACATTTTGTTACTTTACAGCCTTTTTCTAAAATTGATTTAAAAAAAGGTTTTCCTTCATCAATCTACACACAATACCTTGCTAATTTATATATATAAAAAAACGGAAATATCACATTTACATAAGTATTCAGAACCTTTACTCAGTACTTTGTTGAAGCACCTTTGGCAGCAATTAAGTCGTCTTGGGTCTTCTTGGGTATGACGCTACAAGTATGGCACACCTGTATTTGGGGAGTTTCTCCCATTCTTCTCTGCAGATCCTCTCAAGTTCAGTCAGGTTGAATCCAAGCTTCAAGATTGTTTTGATCACGGGGACTGGGAGATGTCCAGAGTAGCTTCAGAAAAACTGCTATATCTGATGATGTGCTGGCTCTCTCTATTTTACGTTGTATTAATTGCAAAGGGAATATCATGGCTGGAAATGGCTGTGTCGTAGGGGCCTGCTCTTGCAAAGCCATAACTACTGCTAGCCTAGATGTTAACTGCTTGAATAGGGTTGTAGATAGGTACTGCTAGCCTATATGCTACATGCTTTTATAGGGTTAGAGATGGGTGCTGCTAGCCTAGATGCTATCTGCTTTTATAGGGTTGGAGATGGGTACTGCTAGCCTAGATGCTATCTGCTTTTATAGGGTTGGAGATGGGTACTGCTAGCCTAGATGCTATCTGCTTTTATAGGGTTGGAGATGGGTACTGCTAGTCTAGATGCTACCTGCTTTTAAAGGGTGAGTGATGGATACTGCGAGTCTAGATGGTAACTGATTTTATAGGGTGAGTGATGGGTACTGTGTGAGTGATGGATACTGCTAGACTAGATGCTAACTGATTTTATAGGGTGAGTGATGGGTACTGTGTGAGTGATGGATACTGCTTGTCTAGATGCTAACTGCTTTTATAGGGTTTGTGATGTGTATGGATGCTATGTGTATATGGCTGAATGCTAATACAGACTTTTATTGCTGCGTAACGACTCGCCAGGATGGTCTGAGATAGTGGTTTAATAGCCATAGGACTTTTCACACACACAAACATACATGTATAATCTTAACGTTCATGGTATATACATATCGCTTCAAATTTAATATCTACAATTTTAATCAGAATCTCATCATTTAAATAGTTTGATTTGATTGAAACACACCAAACACATCCTCTGCACTTATGTGTTTGTAATATTTAAAAAGGGGGAGTAGATCAGCTTTAATATTGCAGATAGATTGTAACGTTCATCAATGTAATTGTCTGCACCATTTCCAATCCCCCATATATTGTATTGCTTTTTAACATTCATGAAGCTACTCTGTTTCACTCGTCTGTGTCTGTTTAAATGGCGGAGGTCAGAGGTGTGGAGTCAGTGTCCCCTGTCACTGTCCCCCTGTCACACTGACCCCCAGAGGTCAGCCACGCTTCACATGAGGTCACCACAGGTCTTTTCACGAGACCAGGGTGAGTTGATGGGGAGAGGCACTTGACTTGAACCATAGTTGGCGAGTCAAAGGGAGATGATATTGTAGTGTTGTCTAGATGTGAACTCTGACTCGACTATGTTACCTTGTACAGCCTCGGTTAAATGGTGCACTGATGATATGCAAATTATTTGTGAGTGAAGTAGCAGCATTACACAAATAGGCCTACAGCAGTGTCCTCACGTCTATGCTGTCTATTCTATGACACAGAGTTACTGTCCAGATGCCCCTGTATCAAATTTCTACTGCATATCTCCCATTATAAAAAATGACAAATTCCAGTTACTGTACAGTATGTGTAGATGTATCTCCAGTAAGGAGCTTCTATTGCATCTCTCTCTCTCTCTCTCTCTCTCTCTCTCTCTCTCTCTCTCTCTCTCTCTCTCTCTCTCTCTCTCTCTCTCTCTCTCTCTTCTCTCTCTCTCTCGCTCTCTCTCTCTCTCTCTCTCTCTCTCTCTCTCTCTCTCTCTCTCTCTCTCTCTCTCTCTCTCGCTCTCTCTCTCTTGCCGTTTCTCTCTCTCCCTCTGATTAAATACATGGTATGTTACACTCCCTCACTGCACTCTCAGCGCTGGTCATCTCCATTGATCCTCTATGATCCTCACTTCCTGTCTCGAAATAAAGACAACCAGATTGAGTAACATCTGAACTCACCTCCATTCATTAACTAAGGGACTGTTTTAGAATGAGAAGTGACTCTTCTTTAGAATAGAATGAGAAGGGATTGTTCTTTAGAATGAGAAGCAACTCTTCTATAGAACGAGAAGATACTATTATTTAGAATGAGAAGAGATTCTTCGTTAGAATGAGAAGGGATTGTTCTTTAGAATGAGAAGCAACTCTTCTATAGAATGAGAAGCAACTCTTCTATAGAATGAGAAGATACTCTTATTTAGAATGAGAAGAGATTCTTCGTTAGAATGAGAAGGGATTGTTCTTTAGAATGAGAAGAGATTGTTCTTTGGAATGAGAAGGGATTGTTCTTTAGAATGAGAAGATACTCTTATTTAGAATGAGAAGATACTCTTATTTAGAATGAGAAGAGATTGTTCTTTAGAATGAGAAGGGATTGTTCTTTAGAATGAGAAGCAACTCATCTATAGAGTGAGAAGATACTCTTATTTAGAATGAGAAGAGATTCTTCGTTAGAATGAGAAGGGATTGTTCTTTAGAATGAGAAGCAACTCTTCTATAGAATGAGAAGATACTCTTATTTAGAATGAGAAGAGATTCTTCTTTAGAATGAGAAGAGATTCTTCTTTAGAATGAGAAGACTCTTATTTAGAATGAGAAGAGACTCTTCTTTAGAATGAGAAGAGATTCTTCTTTAGAATGAGAAGACTTATTTAGAATGAGAAGAGATTCTTCTTTAGAATGAGAAGACTCTTATTTAGAATGAGAAGAGACTCTTCTTTAGAATGAGAAGAGATTCTTCTTTAGAATGAGAAGACTTATTTAGAATGAGAAGAGACTCTTCTTTAGAATGAGAAGATATTCTTCTTTAGAATGAGAAGAGACTCTTCTTTAGAATGAGAAGACTCTTATTTAGAATGAGAAGAGACTCTTCTTTAGAATGAGAAGAGATTCTTCTTTAGAATGAGAAGACTTATTTAGAATGAGAAGAGACTCTTCTTTAGAATGAGAAGACTTATTTAGAATGAGAAGAGACTCTTCTTTAGAATGAGAAGAGATTCTTCTTTAGAATGAGAAGACTTATTTAGAATGAGAAGAGACTCTTCTTTAGAATGAGAAGACTTATTTAGAATGAGAAGAGACTCTTCTTTAGAATGAGAAGACTTATTTAGAATGAGAAGAGACTCTTCTTTAGAATGAGAAGATACTTCTAAATAATGATACATGAGAAGAGCCTTTTTATATAATGATAAATAAGAAGAGACTCTTCTATATAATGATATTTTATTGTTCTTTAGAATGAGAAGAGACTGATCTTTAGAATGAGTCTTTGAAAAAACTAAACAAAATGAATGATTAATTCTGATTTTGTCATGATTATGCATCCTTGAAATGTGTAAACTAGTTTTGAGGGAATCAGTCACAATAAAAATGGAAAATATGTCATTTAGAAATTAAACAGATATTTTTATTTAAATAAAAACATTCACAAATACAACACATTTCATCAGCTGCTAAAAACCATGAAGTCCATAAAAAGCTTGTAGTGGAATTCTAAATGAAAGCCATAGATCACTTAACATACAGTGCATTCGGAAACTATTCAGATCACTTGATCTTTTCCACATTTTTCTTCCCTCATCAATCTACAATCAATACCCCATAATGACAAAGAAAAACATTTTTAAAAAAAGATTTACAAATGTATAATAATAATAATTCCTTATTTACATAAGAATTCACACTCTTTGCTATGAGACTCGAAATTGAGCTCAGGTGCATCCTGTTTCCATTGATCATGCTTGAGATGTTTCTACAACTTGTGGTAAATTCAACTGATTGGACATGATTTGGAAAGGCACACAACTGCCTATATAATGTCCCACATTTGGCAGTGCATGTCAGAGACACTGCCAAAAGATCTGGGAAAGGGTACCAAAACATTTCTGCAGCATCGAAGGTTCCCAAGAACACAGTAGCCATTTCTAAATGGAAGAAGTTTGGAACCACCAAGACTGTTCATAGAGCTGGCCACCCGGCCAAACTGCGGAATCGGGGGAGATGGGCCTTGGTCAAGGAAGTGACCAAGAACCCGATGGTCACTCTGAAAGAGCTCCAGAGTTCCTCTGTGGAGTGAGGAGAACCTTCCAGAAGGACAACCATCTCTGCAGCACTCCAGCACTCCGCCTTTATGGTAGAGTGGCCAGACGGAAGCTACTCCTCAGTGAAAGGCACATGACATCCCACTTGGAGTTTGCCAAAAGGCACCTAAAGGACTCTCAGACCATGAGAAACAACATTGTCCGGTCTAATGAAAACAAGATTGAACTCTTTGACCTGAATGCCAAGCGTCACTTCTGGAGGGAAGAAATGAATACAAATAAGTGTCAAGTAAAATATTGATCAGCAAATAATAGGAAATAGAAAATAAATGTAACAAATCATTAAAAAGCAGCAATAAAAAAACAAGCAAGGCTATTATAGAGGGGGTACCGGTTCCCAGTCAATGTGCGGGGGCGTAATTGAAGTAATATGCACATGTAGGTAGAGTTCAAGTGACTATGGATAGATTATAAACAGAGAGTAGCAGCAGCGTAAAATCAGGAGTCTTATGGCTTGGGGGTAGAGGCTGTTTAGAAGCCTCTTGGATCTAGACTTGGCGCTCCGGTATCGCTTGCCGTGCGGTAGAAGAGAGAACAGTCTATGACTAGGGTGGCTGGAGTCTTTGACAATTTTTAGGGCCTTCCTCTGACACTGCATGATATAGAGGTCCTGGATGGTAGGAAGCCTGGCCCCAGTGATGAACTGGGCCGTACCCATTACCCCCTGTAGTGCCTTGCGGCCGGAGGCCGAGCTGTTGCCATACCAGGCAATGATGCAACCAGTCAGGATGCTATTGATGGTGCTGCTGTAGAACCTTTTGAGGATCTGAGGACCCATGCCAAATATTTTCAGTCTCCTGAGGGAGAATAGGCTTTGTCGTGCCCTCTTCACTACTGTCTTAGTGTGTTTAGACCATGATAGTTTGTTGGTGATGTGGACAGCAAGGAACTTGAAGCTCTCAACCTGTTCCACTCTGGCCCCATCGATGAGAATGTGGGCGTGCTTGGTCCTCATTTTCCTGTAGTCCGCAATCAGCTCCTTTGTCTTGATCATGTTGAGGGAGAGGTTGTCTCATCGTTGTCAGTGATCAGGCCTACCACTGTTGTGTCATCTGCAAACTTGGCCTGGCCATGCAGTCATGAGTGAACAGGGAGCACAGGAGGGGACTGAGCACGCACACCTGAGGGGCCCCCGTGTTGAGGATCAGCGTGGCGGACGTGTTGTTCCCTACCCTTACCACCTGGGGGCGGCCCATCAGGAATCCAGGGTCCAGTTGCAGAGGGAGGTATTTAGTCCCAGGGTCCTTAGCTTAGTGATGAGCTTTGAGGGCACTATGGTGTTGAACGCTGAGCTGTAGTCAATAAATAGTATTCTCACATAGGTGTTCCTTTTGTCCAGGTGGGAAAAGGCAGTGTTGAGTGCAATAGAGATTGTGTCATCTGTGGATCTGTTGGGGCGGTATGCAAATTGGAGTGGGAATAGTGTTTCTTGGATAAGGGTGTTGATGTGAGCCTTGACCAGCCTTTCAAAGCACTTCATGGCTACAGACGTGAGTGCTACGGGTCGGTAATCATTTAGGCAGGTTACCTCAGTATTCTTGGCACAGGGACTATGTTGGTCTGTTTGAAACATGTTGGTATTACAAACTGTCAGTGAAGACACTTGCCAGTTGGTCAGCGCATGCTCGGAGTACTGGTAATCCATCTGGCCCTGCGGCCTTGTGAATGTTGACCTGTTTATTGGTCTGACTCACATCGGTTACGGAGAGTGTGATCACACAGTCGTCCAGAACAGCTGGTGCTCTCATGCACGTTTCAGAGTTACTTGCCTCGAAGCGAGCATAGAAGTAATTTAGCTTGTCTGGTAGGTTTGTGTCACTGGACAGCTCGTGGCTGTGCTTCCCTTTGTAGTCTGTAATAGTTTGCAAGCACTTCCACATGCAACGAGTGTCAGAGTCGGTGTAGTACGATTCAATCTTAGTCCTGTATTGATGCTTTCCCTGTTTGATGATTCATTGGAGGGCATAGCGGGATTTCTTATAAGCTTCTGGGTTAGAGTCCCACTCCTTGAAAGCGACAGCTCCACCCTTTAGCTCAGTGCTGATGTTGCCTGTAAATCCATGGCTTTTGGTTGGGGTATGTACAGTACGTACAGTCACTGTAGAGATGATGTCATCAATGCACTTATTGATGAAGCCAGTGACTGATGTGATATACTCCTCAATGCAATCGGAAGAATCCTGGAATATATTCCAGTCTGTGCTTGCAAACAGTCATGTATCTTAGCATCTGCTTCATCTGACCACTTTCTTATTGACAGAGTCACTGGTGATTCCTGCATTAGCTTTTGCTTGCAAGCAGGAATCAGGGGGATATAATTATGGTCAGATTTGCCAAATGGATGGCGAGGGACGGCTTTGTACGCTTCTCTGTGTGTGGAGTGAAGGTGGTACAGAGTTTTCCCCCTCTGGTTGCACATTTAACATGCTGATAGAAATGAGGTAAAACTGATTTGAGTTTCCCTGAATTAAAGTCCCCGGCCACTAGGAGCGTCACCTCTGGATGAGTGCTTTCCTGTTTGCTTATGGCTGTGCACAGCTCATTGAGTGCTGTGCTAGTGGCAGCATCGGTCTGCGGTGGTATATACTGTAGACAGCTACGTAAAGTATAGATTTGAACTCTCTTGGTAAATAGTGTGGTCTACAGCTTATCATGAGATACACTATTTCACGTTAGCAAAACCTTGAGACTTCCTTAGATATCATGCACCAGTTGTTGTTTACAGATATACATTTGTATATATACACCCTTGTCTTACCAGATGCTGCTGTTCTATCCTGCCGAAAAAGCTTCAAACCCTCCAGCTGTATGTTATTCATATTGTCATTCAGCCACGACTTGGTGAAACATAAGATATTACCGTTTTTAATGTCCCGTTGGTAGTTTATACGTGACCGTAGTTTGTCTATTTTATTATCGATTGATTGTACTATGGCTAATAGGACCGATGTTAAAGGTAGATTACCCTCTCGGCGACAGATCCTTACAAGGCACCCCGAACTTCGTCCCCGATATCTCCGTCTCTTTCTACTGCGAATGACGGGGATGAGGGGCTTGTTGGTCATCTGGAGTAAATCTTTCCCGTCCTACTCATTAAAGAAAAAGTATTCATCCAGTACGGGATGAGTAATCACTGTCCTGATATCTAGAAGCTCTTTTCGGTCATAAGACACAGTAGTAGAAACATTACGTACAAAGTAAGTTACAAATAACGCAAAGAAACATACACAATAGTACAATTGGTTATGGGATTGTGAAATGGTGGCCATCTCCTTTGGCTTCATACCCAAGACCACTTGAGGTTGTAATGGCTGCCAATGGTGCTTCAACACAGTACTGAGTTAAGGGGCTGAATACTGATGTAAATGTGATATTTCCATTTCTTTATTTTTTGTCATTATGGGGTATTGTGTGTAGATT